>NC_088708.1:36627390-36785071 GCF_963576615.1 Watersipora subatra | reverse complement strand
CTCAATATAATACAGAATACTGGCAGAACTGACAATATTAATAACCCTCATTCACTCAATATAATACAGAATACTGGCAGAACTGACAATATTAATAACCTTCATTCACTCAATATAATACAGAATACTGGCAGAACTGACAATATTAATAACCCTCATTCACTCAATATAATACAGAATACTGGCAGAACTGACAATATTAATAACCTTCATTCACTCAATATAATACAGAATACTGGCAGAACTGACAATATTAATAACCCTCATTCACTCAATATAATACAGAATACTGGCAGAACTGACAATATTAATAACCTTCATTCACTCAATATAATACAGAATACTGGCAGAACTGACAATATTAATAACCCTCATTCACTCAATATAATACAGAATACTGGCAGAACTGACAATATTAATAACCTTCATTCACTAAATTTAATACAGAATACTAGCAGAACTGACAATATTAATAACCTTCATTCACTCAATATAATACAGAATACTGGCAGAACTGACAATATTAATAACCTTCATTCACTCAATATAATACAGAATACTAGCAGAACTGACAATATTAATAACCTTCATTCACTAAATATAATACAGAATACTGGCAGATTTGACAATATTAATAACCTTCTTTCACTCAATATAATACAGAATACTAGCAGAACTGACAATATTAATAACCTTCATTCACTCAATATAATACAGAATACTGGCAGAACTGACAATATTAATAACCTTCATTCACTAAATTTAATACAGAATACTAGCAGAACTGACAATATTAATAACCCTCATTCACTCAATATAATACAGAATACTGGCAGAACTGACAATATTAATAACCTTCATTCACTCAATATAATACAGAATACTAGCAGAACTGACAATATTAATAACCTTCATTCACTAAATATAATACAGAATACTGGCAGATTTGAGAATATTAATAACCTTCTTTCACTCAATATAATACAGAATACTGGCAGAACTGACAATATTAATAACCCTCAATCACTCAATATAATACAGAATACTGGCAGAACTGACAATATTAATAACCTTCATTCACTCAATATAATACAGAATACTAGCAGAACTGACAATATTAATAACCTTCATTCACTAAATATAATACAGAATACTGGCAGATTTGACAATATTAATAACCTTCTTTCACTCAATATAATACAGAATACTAGCAGAACTGACAATATTAATAACCCTCAATCACTCAATATAATACAGAAAACTGGCAGAACTGACAATATTAATAACCTTCATTCACTCAATATAATACAGAATACTAGCAGAACTGACAATATTAATAACCCTCAATCACTCAATATAATACAGAATACTGGCAGAACTGACAATATTAATAACCTTCATTCACTCAATATAATACAGAATACTGGCAGAACTGACAATATTAATAACCTTCATTCACTAAATTTAATACAGAATACTGGCAGAACTGACAATATTAATAACCTTCATTCACTCAATATAATACAGAATACTGGCAGAACTGACAATATTAATAACCCTCATTCACTCAATATAATACAGAATACTGGCAGAACTGACAATATTGATAACCTTCATTCACTAAATTTAATACAGAATACTAGCAGAACTGACAATATTAATAACCTTCAATCACTCAATATAATACAGAATACTGGCAGAACTGACAATATTAATAACCTTCATTCACTCAATATAATACAGAATACTAGCAGAACTGACAATATTAATAACCTTCATTCACTAAATTTAATACAGAATACTGGCAGAACTGACAATATTAATAACCTTCATTCACTCAATATAATACAGAATACTGGCAGAACTGACAATATTAATAACCCTCATTCACTCAATATAATACAGAATACTGGCAGAACTGACAATATTGATAACCTTCATTCACTAAATTTAATACAGAATACTAGCAGAACTGACAATATTAATAACCTTCAATCACTCAATATAATACAGAATACTGGCAGAACTGACAATATTGATAACCTTCATTCACTAAATTTAATACAGAATACTAGCAGAACTGACAATATTAATAACCTTCAATCACTCAATATAATACAGAATACTGGCAGAACTGACAATATTAATAACCTTCAATCACTCAATATAATACAGAATACTAGCAGAACTGACAATAATAATAACCTTCATTCACTAAATATAATACAGAATACTGGCAGATTTGACAATATTAATAACCTTCTTTCACTCAATATAATACAGAATACTAGCAGAACTGACAATATTAATAACCTTCATTCACTCAATATAATACAGAATACTGGCAGAACTGACAATATTAATCACCCTCATTCACTCAATATAATACAGAATACTGGCAGAACTGACAATATTGATAACCTTCATTCACTCAATATAATACAGAATACTGGCAGAACTGACAATATTAATAACCCTCAATCACTCAATATAATACAGAATACTGGCAGAACTGACAATATTAATAACCTTCTTTCACTCAATATAATACTGAATACTAGCAGAACTGACAATATTATTAACCTTCATTCACTAAATTTAATACAGAATACAGGCAGAACTGACAATATTAATAACCTTCTTTCACTCAATATAATACAGAATACTGGCAGAACTGACAATATTAATAACCTTCATTCACTCAATATAATACAGAATACTGGCAGAACTGACAATATTATTAACCCTCATTCACTCAATATAATACAGAATACTGGCAGAACTGACAATATTATTAACCCTCATTCACTCAATATAATACAGAATACTGGCAGAACTGACAATATTAATAACCTTCATTCACTCAATATAATACAGAATACTGGCAGAACTGACAATATTAATAACCCCCATTCACTCAATATAATACAGAATACTGGCAGAACTGACAATATTAATAACCTTCATTAACTCAATATAATACAGAATACTGGCAGAACTGACAATATTACTAACCTTCATTCACTCAATATAATACAGAATACTGGCAGAACTGACAATATTATTAACCCTCATTCACTCAATATAATACAGAATACTGGCAGAACTGACAATATTAATAACCTTCATTCACTCAATATAATACAGAATACTGGCAGAACTGACAATATTAATAACCCCCATTCACTCAATATAATACAGAATACTGGCAGAACTGACAATATTAATAACCTTCTTTCACTCAATATAATACAGAATACTGGCAGAACTGACCATATTAATAACCTTCATTCACTCAATATAATACAGAATACTGGCAGAACTGACAATATTATTAACCCTCATTCACTCAATATAATACAGAATACTGGCAGAACTGACAATATTATTAACCCTCATTCACTCAATATAATACAGAATACTGGCAGAACTGACAATATTATTAACCCTCATTCACTCAATATAATACAGAATACTGGCAGAACTGACAATATTAATAACCTTCATTCACTCAATATAATACAGAATACTGGCAGAACTGACAATATTAATAACCGTCATTAACTCAATATAATACAGAATACTGGCAGAACTGACAATATTACTAACCTTCATTCACTCAATATAATACAGAATACTGGCAGAACTGACAATATTAATAACCTTCATTAACTCAATATAATACAGAATACTAGCAGAACTGACAATATTAATAACCTTCATTCACTCAATATAATACAGAATACTGGCAGAACTGACAATATTAATAACCTTCATTCACTCAATATAATACAGAATACTAGCAGAACTGACAATATTAATAACCTTCATTCACTCAATATAATACAGAATACTGGCAGAACTGACAATATTATTAACCTTCATTCACTAAATTTAATACAGAATACTGGCAGAACTGACAATATTATTAACCCATTCACTCAATATAATACAGAATACTAGCAGAACTGACAATATTAATAACCTTCATTCACTCAATTTAATACAGAATACTGGCAGAACTGACAATATTATTAACCTTCATTCACTACATTTAATACAGAATACTGGCAGAACTGACAATATTATTAACCCTCATTCACTCAATATAATACAGAATACTGGCAGAACTGACAATATTAATAACCTTCATTCACTCAATATAATACAGAATACTGGCAGAACTGACAATATTAATAACCTTCATTCACTCAATATAATACAGAATACTGGCAGAACTGACAATATTATTAACCCTCATTCACTCAATATAATACAGAATACTGGCAGAACTGACAATATTATTAACCCTCATTCACTCAATATAATACAGAATACTAGCAGAACTGACAATATTATTAACCTTCATTCACTAAATTTAATACAGAATACTGGCAGAACTGACAATATTATTAACCCTCATTCACTCAATATAATACAGAATACTGGCAGAACTGACAATATTAATAACCTTCATTCACTCAATATAATACAGAATACTGGCAGAACTGACAATATTAATAACCTTCATTCACTCAATATAATACAGAATACTGGCAGAACTGACAATATTATTAACCCTCATTCACTCAATATAATACAGAATACTGGCAGAACTGACAATATTATTAACCCTCATTCACTCAATATAATACAGAATACTGGCAGAACTGACAATATTAATAACCTTCATTCACTCAATATAATACAGAATACTGGCAGATTTGACAATATTAATAACCTTCTTTCACTCAATATAATACAGAATACTAGCAGAACTGACAATATTAATAACCCTCAATCACTCAATATAATACAGAAAACTGGCAGAACTGACAATATTAATAACCTTCTTTCACTCAATATAATACAGAATACTAGCAGAACTGACAATATTAATAACCCTCAATCACTCAATATAATACAGAAAACTGGCAGAACTGACAATATTAATAACCTTCATTCACTCAATATAATACAGAATACTAGCAGAACTGACAATATTAATAACCCTCAATCACTCAATATAATACAGAATACTGGCAGAACTGACAATATTAATAACCTTCATTCACTCAATATAATACAGAATACTGGCAGAACTGACAATATTAATAACCTTCATTCACTAAATTTAATACAGAATACTGGCAGAACTGACAATATTGATAACCTTCATTCACTCAATATAATACAGAATACTGGCAGAACTGACAATATTAATAACCCTCATTCACTCAATATAATACAGAATACTGGCAGAACTGACAATATTGATAACCTTCATTCACTAAATTTAATACAGAATACTAGCAGAACTGACAATATTAATAACCTTCAATCACTCAATATAATACAGAATACTGGCAGAACTGACAATATTAATAACCTTCATTCACTCAATATAATACAGAATACTAGCAGAACTGACAATATTAATAACCTTCATTCACTAAATATAATACAGAATACTGGCAGATTTGACAATATTAATAACCTTCTTTCACTCAATATAATACAGAATACTAGCAGAACTGACAATATTAATAACCCTCAATCACTCAATATAATACAGAATACTGGCAGAACTGACAATATTAATAACCTTCATTCACTCAATATAATACAGAATACTAGCAGAACTGACAATATTAATAACCTTCATTCACTAAATTTAATACAGAATACTGGCAGATTTGACAATATTAATAACCTTCTTTCACTCAATATAATACAGAATACTAGCAGAACTGACAATATTAATAACCTTCATTCACTCAATATAATACAGAATACTGGCAGAACTGACAATATTAATAACCTTCATTCACTCAATATAATACAGAACACTGGCAGAACTGACAATATTAATAACCTTCATTCACTCAATATAATACAGAATACAGGCAGAACTGACAATATTATTAACCTTCATTCACTAAATTTAATACAGAATACTGGCAGAACTGACAATATTAATAACCTTCTTTCACTCAATATAATACTGAATACTAGCAGAACTGACAATATTATTAACCTTCATTCACTAAATTTAATACAGAATACAGGCAGAACTGACAATATTAATAACCTTCTTTCACTCAATATAATACAGAATACTGGCAGAACTGACAATATTAATAACCTTCATTCACTCAATATAATACAGAATACTGGCAGAACTGACAATATTATTAACCCTCATTCACTCAATATAATACAGAATACTGGCAGAACTGACAATATTATTAACCCTCATTCACTCAATATAATACAGAATACTGGCAGAACTGACAATATTAATAACCTTCATTCACTCAATATAATACAGAATACTGGCAGAACTGACAATATTAATAACCCACATTCACTCAATATAATACAGAATACTGGCAGAACTGACAATATTAATAACCTTCATTAACTCAATATAATACAGAATACTGGCAGAACTGACAATATTACTAACCTTCATTCACTCAATATAATACAGAATACTGGCAGAACTGACAATATTATTAACCCTCATTCACTCAATATAATACAGAATACTGGCAGAACTGACAATATTAATAACCTTCATTCACTCAATATAATACAGAATACTGGCAGAACTGACAATATTAATAACCCCCATTCACTCAATATAATACAGAATACTGGCAGAACTGACAATATTAATAACCTTCTTTCACTCAATATAATACAGAATACTGGCAGAACTGACAATATTAATAACCTTCATTCACTCAATATAATACAGAATACTGGCAGAACTGACAATATTATTAACCCTCATTCACTCAATATAATACAGAATACTGGCAGAACTGACAATATTATTAACCCTCATTCACTCAATATAATACAGAATACTGGCAGAACTGACAATATTATTAACCCTCATTCACTCAATATAATACAGAATACTGGCAGAACTGACAATATTAATAACCTTCATTCACTCAATATAATACAGAATACTGGCAGAACTGACAATATTAATAACCTTCATTAACTCAATATAATACAGAATACTGGCAGAACTGACAATATTACTAACCTTCATTCACTCAATATAATACAGAATACTGGCAGAACTGACAATATTAATAACCCCCATTCACTCAATATAATACAGAATACTGGCAGAACTGACAATATTAATAACCTTCATTAACTCAATATAATACAGAATACTAGCAGAACTGACAATATTAATAACCTTCATTCACTCAATATAATACAGAATACTGGCAGAACTGACAATATTAATAACCTTCATTCACTCAATATAATACAGAATACTAGCAGAACTGACAATATTAATAACCTTCATTCACTCAATATAATACAGAATACTGGCAGAACTGACAATATTATTAACCTTCATTCACTAAATTTAATACAGAATACTGACAGAACTGACAATATTATTAACCCTCATTCACTCAATATAATACAGAATACTAGCAGAACTGACAATATTAATAACCTTCATTCACTCAATTTAATACAGAATACTGGCAGAACTGACAATATTATTAACCTTCATTCACTAAATTTAATACAGAATACTGGCAGAACTGACAATATTATTAACCCTCATTCACTCAATATAATACAGAATACTGGCAGAACTGACAATATTAATAACCTTCATTCACTCAATATAATACAGAATACTGGCAGAACTGACAATATTAATAACCTTCATTCACTCAATATAATACAGAATACTGGCAGAACTGACAATATTATTAACCCTCATTCACTCAATATAATACAGAATACTGGCAGAACTGACAATATTATTAACCCTCATTCACTCAATATAATACAGAATACTAGCAGAACTGACAATATTATTAACCTTCATTCACTAAATTTAATACAGAATACTGGCAGAACTGACAATATTATTAACCCTCATTCACTCAATATAATACAGAATACTGGCAGAACTGACAATATTAATAACCTTCATTCACTCAATATAATACAGAATACTGGCAGAACTGACAATATTATTAACCCTCATTCACTCAATATAATACAGAATACTGGCAGAACTGACAATATTATTAACCCTCATTCACTCAATATAATACAGAATACTGGCAGAACTGACAATATTAATAACCTTCATTCACTCAATATAATACAGAATACTGGCAGAACTGACAATATTAATAACCCCCATTCACTCAATATAATACAGAATACTGGCAGAACTGACAATATTAATAACCTTCATTCACTAATTATAATACAGAATACTGGCAGAACTGACAATATTATTAACCTTCATTCACTCAATATAATACAGAATACTGGCAGAACTGACAATATTAATAACCTTCATTCACTCAATATAATACAGAATACTGGCAGAACTGACAATATTAATAACCTTCATTCACTCAATATAATACAGAATACTGGCAGAACTGACAATATTATTAACCCTCATTCACTCAATATAATACAGAATACTGGCAGAACTGACAATATTATTAACCCTCATTCACTCAATATAATACAGAATACTGGCAGAACTGACAATATTAATAACCTTCATTCACTCAATATAATACAGAATACTGGCAGAACTGACAATATTAATAACCCCCATTCACTCAATATAATACAGAATACTGGCAGAACTGACAATATTAATAACCTTCATTCACTAATTATAATACAGAATACTGGCAGAACTGACAATATTATTAACCTTCATTCACTCAATATAATACAGAATACTGGCAGAACTGACAATATTAATAACCTTCATTCACTCAATATAATACAGAATACTGGCAGAACTGACAATATTAATAACCTTCATTCACTCAATATAATACAGAATACTGGCAGAACTGACAATATTATTAACCCTCATTCACTCAATATAATACAGAATACTGGCAGAACTGACAATATTATTAACACTCATTCACTCAATATAATACAGAATACTGGCAGAACTGACAATATTAATAACCTTCATTCACTCAATATAATACAGAATACTGGCAGAACTGACAATATTAATAACCCCCATTCACTGAATATAATACAGAATACTGGCAGAACTGACAATATTAATAACCTTCATTAACTCAATATAATACAGAATACTGGCAGAACTGACAATATTACTAACCTTCATTCACTCAATATAATACAGAATACTGGCAGAACTGACAATATTATTAACCCTCATTCACTCAATATAATACAGAATACTGGCAGAACTGACAATATTAATAACCTTCATTCACTCAATATAATACAGAATACTGGCAGAACTGACAATATTAATAACCCCCATTCACTCAATATAATACAGAATACTGGCAGAACTGACAATATTAATAACCTTCATTAACTCAATATAATACAGAATACTAGCAGAACTGACAATATTGATAACCTTCATTCACTAAATTTAATACAGAATACTAGCAGAACTGACAATATTAATAACCCTCATTCACTCAATATAATACAGAATACTGGCAGAACTGACAATATTAATAACCTTCATTCACTCAATATAATACAGAATACTGGCAGAACTGACAATATTAATAACCCCCATTCACTCAATATAATACAGAATACTGGCAGAACTGACAATATTATTAACCTTCATTCACTCAATATAATACAGAATACTGGCAGAACTGACAATATTAATAACCTTCATTCACTCAATATAATACAGAATACTAGCAGAACTGACAGTATTGATAACCTTCATTCACTAAATTTAATACAGAATACTAGCAGAACTGACAATATTATTAACCCTCAATCACTCAATATAATACAGAATACTGGCAGAACTGACAATATTAATAACCTTCATTCACTCAATATAATACAGAATACTGGCAGAACTGACAATATTAATAACCTTCATTCACTCAATATAATACAGAATACTAGCAGAACTGACAATATTAATAACCTTCATTCACTAAATATAATACAGAATACTGGCAGATTTGACAATATTAATAACCTTCTTTCACTCAATATAATACAGAATACTAGCAGAACTGACAATATTAATAACCTTCATTCACTCAATATAATACAGAATACTGGCAGAACTGACAATATTATTAACCTTCATTCACTAAATTTAATACAGAATACTGGCAGAACTGACAATATTATTAACCCTCATTCACTCAATATAATACAGAATACTGGCAGAACTGACAATATTAATAACCTTCATTCACTCAATATAATACAGAATACTGGCAGAACTGACAATATTAATAACCCTCATTCACTCAATATAATACAGAATACTGGCAGAACTGACAATATTAATAACCCTCATTCACTCAATATAATACAGAATACTGGCAGAACTGACAATATTAATAACCTTCATTCACTCAATATAATACAGAATACTGGCAGAACTGACAATATTAATAACCCCCATTCACTCAATATAATACAGAATACTGGCAGAACTGACAATATTATTAACCTTCATTCACTCAATATAATACAGAATACTGGCAGAACTGACAGTATTGATAACCTTCATTCACTAAATTTAATACAGAATACTAGCAGAACTGACAATATTAATAACCCTCATTCACTCAATATAATACAGAATACTGGCAGAACTGACAATATTAATAACCTTCATTCACTCAATATAATACAGAATACTGGCAGAACTGACAATATTAATAACCCCCATTCACTCAATATAATACAGAATACTGGCAGAACTGACAATATTAATAACCTTCATTAACTCAATATAATACAGAATACTAGCAGAACTGACAATATTGATAACCTTCATTCACTAAATTTAATACAGAATACTAGCAGAACTGACAATATTAATAACCCTCATTCACTCAATATAATACAGAATACTGGCAGAACTGACAATATTAATAACCTTCATTCACTCAATATAATACAGAATACTGGCAGAACTGACAATATTAATAAGCCCCATTCACTCAATATAATACAGAATACTAGCAGAACTGACAATATTATTAACCCTCAATCACTCAATATAATACAGAATACTGGCAGAACTGACAATATTAATAACCTTCATTCACTAAATATAATACAAAATACTGGCAGATTTGACAATATTAATAACCTTCATTCACTCAATATAATACAGAATACTGGCAGAACTGACAATATTAATAACCCCCATTCACTCAATATAATACAGAATACTAGCAGAACTGACAATATTATTAACCTTCATTCACTCAATATAATACAGAATACTGGCAGAACTGACAGTATTGATAACCTTCATTCACTAAATTTAATACAGAATACTAGCAGAACTGACAATATTATTAACCCTCAATCACTCAATATAATACAGAATACTGGCAGAACTGACAATATTAATAACCTTCATTCACTCAATATAATACAGAATACTGGCAGAACTGACAATATTAATAACCTTCATTCACTCAATATAATACAGAATACTAGCAGAACTGACAATATTAATAACCTTCATTCACTAAATATAATACAGAATACTGGCAGATTTGACAATATTAATAACCTTCTTTCACTCAATATAATACAGAATACTAGCAGAACTGACAATATTAATAACCTTCATTCACTCAATATAATACAGAATACTGGCAGAACTGACAATATTAATAACCTTCATTCACTCAATATAATACAGAATACTGGCAGAACTGACAATATTAATAACCTTCTTTCACTCAATATAATACAGAATACTGGCAGAACTGACAATATTATTAACCTTCATTCACTCAATATAATACAGAATACTGGCAGAACTGACAATATTAATAACCTTCATTCACTCAATATAATACAGAATACTGGCAGAACTGACAATATTATTAACCTTCATTCACTCAATATAATACAGAAGACTGGCAGAACTGACAATATTATTAACCTTCATTCACTAAATTTAATACAGAATACTGGCAGAACTGACAATATTATTAACCCTCATTCACTCAATATAATACAGAATACTGGCAGAACTGACAATATTAATAACCTTCATTCACTCAATATAATACAGAATACTGGCAGAACTGACAATATTGATAACCCTCATTCACTCAATATAATACAGAATACTGGCAGAACTGACAATATTAATAACCTTCATTCACTAAATTTAATACAGAATACTGGCAGAACTGACAATATTATTAACCCTCATTCACTCAATATAATACAGAATACTGGCAGAACTGACAATATTAATAACCTTCATTCACTCAATATAATACAGAATACTGGCAGAACTGACAATATTAATAACCCTCATTCACTCAATATAATACAGAATACTGGCAGAACTGACAATATTAATAACCCTCATTCACTCAATATAATACAGAATACTGGCAGAACTGACAGTATTGATAACCTTCATTCACTAAATTTAATACAGAATACTAGCAGAACTGACAATATTAATAACCCTCATTCACTCAATATAATACAGAATACTGGCAGAACTGACAATATTAATAACCTTCATTCACTCATTATAATACAGAATACTGGCAGAACTGACAATATTAATAACCCCCATTCACTCAATATAATACAGAATACTGGCAGAACTGACAATATTATTAACCTTCATTCACTCAATATAATACAGAATACTGGCAGAACTGACAGTATTGATAACCTTCATTCACTAAATTTAATACAGAATACTAGCAGAACTGACAATATTAATAACCTTCATTCACTAAATATAATACAGAATACTGGCAGATTTGACAATATTAATAACCTTCTTTCACTCAATATAATACAGAATACTAGCAGAACTGACAATATTAATAACCTTCATTCACTCAATATAATACAGAATACTGGCAGAACTGACAATATTAATAACCCTCATTCACTCAATATAATACAGAATACTGGCAGAACTGACAATATTAATAACCTTCATTCACTCAATATAATACAGAATACTGGCAGAACTGACAATATTATTAACCTTCATTCACTCAATATAATACAGAATACTGGCAGAACTGACAATATTAATAACCTTCATTCACTCAATATAATACAGAATACTGGCAGAACTGACAATATTAATAACCCTCATTCACTCAATATAATACAGAATACTGGCAGAACTGACAATATTAATAACCTTCATTCACTAAATATAATACAAAATACTGGCAGATTTGACAATATTAATAACCTTCATTCACTCAATATAATACAGAATACTGGCAGATTTGACAATATTAATAACCTTCATTCACTCAATATAATACAGAATACTGGCAGAACTGACAATATTAATAACCTTCATTCACTCAATATAATACAGAATACTGGCAGAACTGACAATATTATTAACCTTCATTCACTAAATTTAATACAGAATACTAGCAGAACTGACAATATTAATAACCTTCATTCACTAAATATAATACAGAATACTGGCAGATTTGACAATATTAATAACCTTCTTTCACTCAATATAATACAGAATACTAGCAGAACTGACAATATTAATAACCTTCATTCACTCAATATAGTACAGAATACTGGCAGATTTGACAATATTAATAACCTTCATTCACTCAATATAATACAGAATACAGGCAGAACTGACAATATTATTAACCTTCATTCACTAATTATAATACAGAACACTGGCAGAACTGACAATATTATTAACCCTCATTCACTCAATATAATACAGAATACTGGCAGAACTGACAATATTAATAACCTTCATTCACTCAATATAATACAGAATACTAGCAGAACTGACAATATTAATAACCTTCATTCACTAAATATAATACAGAATACTGGCAGATTTGACAATATTAATAACCTTCTTTCACTCAATATAATACAGAATACTAGCAGAACTGACAATATTAATAACCTTCATTCACTCAATTTAGTACAGAGTACTGGCAGAACTGACAAAATTAATAACCTTCATTCACTAAATATAATACAAAATACTGGCAGATTTGACAATATTAATAACCTTTATTCACTCAATATAATACAGAATAATGGCAGATTTGACAATAGTAATAACCTTCATTCACTCAATATAATACAGAATACTAGCAGAACTGACAATATTATTAACCTTCATTCACTAATTATAATACAGAACACTGGCAGAACTGACAATATTATTAACCCTCATTCACTCAATATAATACAGAATACTGGCAGAACTGACAATATTAATAACCTTCATTCACTCAATATAATACAGAATACTGGCAGAACTGACAATATTATTAACCTTCATTCACTCAATATAATACAGAATACTGGCAGAACTGACAATATTAATAACCTTCATTCACTCAATATAATACAGAATACTGGCAGAACTGACAATATTAATAACCCTCATTCACTCAATATAATACAGAATACTGGCAGAACTGACAATATTAATAACCTTCATTCACTAAATATAATACAAAATACTGGCAGATTTGACAATATTAATAACCTTCATTCACTCAATATAATACAGAATACTGGCAGATTTGACAATATTAATAACCTTCATTCACTCAATATAATACAGAATACTGGCAGAACTGACAATATTAATAACCTTCATTCACTCAATATAATACAGAATACTGGCAGAACTGACAATATTATTAACCTTCATTCACTAAATTTAATACAGAATACTAGCAGAACTGACAATATTAATAACCTTCATTCACTAAATATAATACAGAATACTGGCAGATTTGACAATATTAATAACCTTCTTTCACTCAATATAATACAGAATACTAGCAGAACTGACAATATTAATAACCTTCATTCACTCAATATAGTACAGAATACTGGCAGATTTGACAATATTAATAACCTTCATTCACTCAATATAATACAGAATACAGGCAGAACTGACAATATTATTAACCTTCATTCACTAATTATAATACAGAACACTGGCAGAACTGACAATATTATTAACCCTCATTCACTCAATATAATACAGAATACTGGCAGAACTGACAATATTAATAACCTTCATTCACTCAATATAATACAGAATACTAGCAGAACTGACAATATTAATAACCTTCATTCACTAAATTTAATACAGAATACTGGCAGATTTGACAATATTAATAACCTTCTTTCACTCAATATAATACAGAATACTAGCAGAACTGACAATATTAATAACCTTCATTCACTCAATATAGTACAGAGTACTGGCAGAACTGACAAAATTAATAACCTTCATTCACTAAATATAATACAAAATACTGGCAGATTTGACAATATTAATAACCTTTATTCACTCAATATAATACAGAATAATGGCAGATTTGACAATAGTAATAACCTTCATTCACTCAATATAATACAGAATACTAGCAGAACTGACAATATTATTAACCTTCATTCACTAATTATAATACAGAACACTGGCAGAACTGACAATATTATTAACCCTCATTCACTCAATATAATACAGAATACTGGCAGAACTGACAATATTAATAACCTTCATTCACTCAATATAATACAGAATACTAGCAGAACTGACAATATTAATAACCTTCATTCACTAAATATAATACAGAATACTGGCAGATTTGACAATATTAATAACCTTCTTTCACTCAATATAATACAGAATACTAGCAGAACTGACAATATTAATAACCTTCATTCACTCAATATAATACAGAATACTGGCAGAACTGACAATATTATTAACCTTCATTAACTCAATATAATACAGAATACTGGCAGAACTGACAATATTATTAACCTTCATTCACTAATTATAATACAGAACACTGGCAGAACTGACAATATTATTAACCCTCATTCACTCAATATAATACAGAATACTGGCAGAACTGACAATATTAATAACTTTCATTCACTCAATATAATACAGAATACTAGCAGAACTGACAATATTAATAACCTTCATTCACTAAATATAATACAGAATACTGGCAGATTTGACAATATTAATAACCTTCTTTCACTCAATATAATACAGAATACTAGCAGAACTGACAATATTAATAACCTTCATACACTAAATATAATACAGAATACTGGCAGATTTGACAATATTAATAACCTTCTTTCACTCAATATAATACAGAATACTAGCAGAACTGACAATATTAATAACCTTCATTCACTCAATATAGTACAGAATACAGGCAGAACTGACAAAATTAATAACCTTCATTCACTAAATATAATACAAAATACTGGCAGATTTGACAATATTAATAACCTTCATTCACTCAATATAATACAGACTACTGGCAGATTTGACAATATTAATAACCTTCATTCACTCAATATAATACAGAATACTAGCAGAACTGACAATATTGATAACCTTCATTCACTCAATATAATACAGAATACTGGCAGAACTGACAATATTAATAACCTTCATTCACTCAATATAATACAGAATACTGGCAGAACTGACAATATTAATAACCTTCATTCACTAAATTTAATACAGAATACTAGCAGAACTGACAAAATTATTAACCTTCATTCACTAATTATAATACAGAATACTGGCAGAACTGACAATATTAATAACCTTCATTCACTCAATATAATACAGAATACTAGCAGAACTGACAATATTAATAACCTTCATTCACTCAATATAATACAGAATACTGGCAGAACTGACAATATTAATAACCTTCATTTACTCAATATAATACAGAATACTGGCAGAACTGACAATATTAATAACCTTCATTCACTCAATATAATACAGAATACTAGCAGAACTGACAATATTAATAACCTTCATTCACTAAATATAATACAGAATACTGGCAGATTTGACAATATTAATAACCTTCTTTCACTCAATATAATACAGAATACTAGCAGAACTGACAATATTAATAACCTTCATTCACTCAATATAGTACAGAATACTGGCAGAACTGACAAAATTAATAACCTTCATTCACTAAATATAATACAAAATACTGGCAGATTTGACAATATTAATAACCTTCATTCACTCAATATAATACAGAATACTGGCAGAACTGACAATATTAATAACTTTCATTCACTCAATATAATACAGAATACTAGCATAACTGACAATATTAATAACCTTCATTCACTCAATATAATACAGAATACTGGCAGAACTGACAATATTATTAACCCTCATTCACTCAATATAATACAGAATACTAGCATAACTGACAATATTAATAACCTTCATTCACTCAATATAATACAGAATACTGGCAGAACTGACAATATTATTAACCCTCATTCACTCAATATAATACAGAATACTGGCAGAACTGACAATATTAATAACCTTCATTCACTCAATATAATACAGAATACTAGCAGAACTGACAATATTAATAACCTTCATTCACTCAATATAATACAGAATACTGGCAGAACTGACAATATTAATAACCTTCATTCACTCAATATAATACAGAATACTGGCAGAACTGACAATATTAATAACCTTCATTCACTCAATATAATACAGAATACTAGCAGAACTGACAATATTATTAACCTTCATTCACTCAATATAATACAGAATACTGGCAGAACTGACAATATTATTAACCTTCATTCACTCAATATAATACAGAATACTAGCAGAACTGACAATATTATTAACCTTTATTCACTCAATATAATACAGAATACTGGCAGAACTGACAATATTAATAACCTTCATTCACTCAATTTAATACAGAATACTGGCAGAACTGACAATATTATTAACCTTCATTCACTCAATTTAATACAGAATACTGGCAGAACTGACAATATTAACAACCTTCATTCACTCAATATAATACAGAGTACTGGCAGAACTGACAGTATTAATAACCCCCATTCACTCAATATAATACAGAATACTGGCAGAACTGACAATATTATTAACCTTCATTCACTCAATATAATACAGAATACTGGCAGAACTGACAATATTATTAACCTTCATTCACTCAATATAATACAGAATACTGGCAGAACTGACAATATTATTAACCTTCATTCACTCAATATAATACAGAATACTGGCAGAACTGACAGTATTATTAACCCCCATTCACTCAATATAATACAGAATACTGGCAGAACTGACAATATTATTAACCTTCATTCACTCAATATAATACAGAATACTGGCAGAACTGACAGTATTATTAACCTTCATTCACTCAATATAATACAGAATACTAGCAGAACTGACAATATTATTAACCTTCATTCACTCAATATAATACAGAATACTGGCAGAACTGACAATATTAATAACCTTCATTCACTCAATATAATACAGAATACTGGCAGAACTGACAATATTATTAACCTTCATTCACTAAATTTAATACAGAATACTGGCAGAACTGACAATATTATTAACCTTCATTCACTCAATATAATACAGAATACTGGCAGAACTGACAATATTAATAACCTTCATTCACTAAATTTAATACAGAATACTGGCAGAACTGACAATATTAATAACCTTCATTCACTCAATATAATACAGAATACTGGCAGAACTGACAATATTACTAACCTTCATTCACTCAATATAATCCAGAATACTGGCAGAACTGACAATATTAATAACCTTCATTCACTCAATATAATACAGAATACTAGCAGAACTGACAATATTAATAACCTTCATTCACTCAATATAATACAGAATACTGGCAGAACTGACAATATTAATAACCTTCATTCACTCAATATAATACAGAATACTGGCAGAACTGACAATATTATTAACCTTCATTCACTAAATTTAATACAGAATACTGGCAGAACTGACAATATTAATAACCTTCATTCACTCAATATAATACAGAATACTGGCAGAACTGACAATATTAATAACCTTCATTCACTCAATATAATACAGAATACTGGCAGAACTGACAATATTATTAACCTTCATTCACTCAATATAATACAGAATACTGGCAGAACTGACAATATTAATAACCTTCATTAACTCAATATAATACAGAATACTGGCAGAACTGACAATATTAATAACCTTCATTCACTCAATATAATACAGAATACTGGCAGAACTGACAATATTATTAACCTTCATTCACTAAATTTAATACAGAATACTGGCAGAACTGACAATATTAATAACCTTCATTCACTCAATATAATACAGAATACTGGCAGAACTGACAATATTATTAACCTTCATTCACTAAATTTAATACAGAATACTGGCAGAACTGACAATATTAATAACCTTCATTCACTCAATATAATACAGAATACTGGCAGAACTGACAATATTACTAACCTTCATTCACTCAATATAATACAGAATACTGGCAGAACTGACAATATTAATAACCTTCATTCACTAAATTTAATACAGAATACTGGCAGAACTGACAATATTAATAACCTTCATTCACTCAATATAATACAGAATACTAGCAGAACTGACAATATTATTAACCCTCATTCACTAAGTATAATACAGAATACTAGCAGAACTGACAATATTATTAACCTTCATTCACTAAATTTAATACAGAATACTGGCAGAACTGACAATATTAATAACCTTCATTCACTCAATATAATACAGAATACTGGCAGAACTGACAATATTACTAACCTTCATTCACTCAATATAATACAGAATACTGGCAGAACTGACAATATTAATAACCTTCATTCACTAAATATAATACAGAATACTGGCAGAACTGACAATATTAATAACTTTCATTCACTCAATATAATACAGAATACTGGCAGAACTGACAATATTAATAACCTTCATTCACTAAATTTAATACAGAATACTGGCAGAACTGACAATATTAATAACCTTCATTCACTCAATATAATACAGAATACTGGCAGAACTGACAATATTATTAACCCTCATTCACTAATTATAATACAGAATACTAGCAGAACTGACAATATTAATAACCTTCATTCACTCAATATAATACAGAATACTGGCAGAACTGACAATATTAATAACCTTCATTCACTCAATATAATACAGAATACTGGCAGAACTGACAATATTAATAACCTTCATTCACTCAATATAATACAGAATACTAGCAGAACTGACAATATTAATAACCTTCATTCACTCAATATAATACAGAATACTGGCAGAACTGACAATATTAATAACCTTCATTCACTCAATATAATACAGAATACTGGCAGAACTGACAATATTAATAACCTTCATTCACTCAATATAATACAGAATACTAGCAGAACTGACAATATTAATAACCTTCATTCACTCAATATAATACAGAATACTAGCAGAACTGACAATATTAATAACCTTCATTCACTAAATTTAATACAGAATACTGGCATAACTGACAATATTATTAACCTTCATTCACTCAATATAATACAGAATACTGGCAGAACTGACAATATTAATAACCCCCATTCACTAAATTTAATACAGAATACTGGCAGAACTGACAATATTATTAACCTTCATCCACTCAATATAATACAGAATACTGGCAGAACTGACAATATTAATAACCCCCATTCACTCAATATAATACAGAATACTAGCAGAACTGACAATATTAATAACCTTCATTCACTCAATATAATACAGAATACGGCAGAACTGACAATATTAATAACCTTCATTCACTCAATATAATACAGAATACTGGCAGAACTGACAATATTAATAACCTTCATTCACTAAATTTAATACAGAATACTGGCAGAACTGACAATATTAATAACCTTCATTCACTCAATATAATACAGAATACTGGCAGAACTGACAATATTAATAACCCTCATTCACTAAATTTAATACAGAATACTGGCAGAACTGACAATATTAATAACCTTCATTCACTAAATTTAATACAGAATACTGGCAGATCTGACAATATTATTAACCTTCATTCACTCAATATAATACAGAATACTGGCAGAACTGACAATATTATTAACCCTCATTCACTAATTATAATACAGAATACTAGCAGAACTGACAATATTAATAACCTTCATTCACTCAATATAATACAGAATACTGGCAGAACTGACAATATTAATAACCTTCATTCACTCAATATAATACAGAATACTGGCAGAACTGACAATATTAATAACCTTCATTCACTCAATATAATACAGAATACTAGCAGAACTGACAATATTAATAACCTTCATACACTCAATATAATACAGAATACTAGCAGGACTGACAATATTAATAACCTTCATTCACTCAATATAATACAGAATACTGGCAGAACTGACAATATTAATAACCTTCATTCACTAAATTTAATACAGAATACTGGCATAACTGACAATATTATTAACCTTCATTCACTCAATATAATACAGAATACTGGCAGAACTGACAATATTAATAACCCCCATTCACTCAATATAATACAGAATACTAGCAGAACTGACAATATTAATAACCTTCATTCACTAAATTTAATACAGAATACTGGCAGAACTGACAATATTAATAACCTTCATTCACTCAATATAATACAGAATACTGGCAGAACTGACAATATTAATAACCCTCATTCACTAAATTTAATACAGAATACTGGCAGAACTGACAATATTAATAACCTTCATTCACTAAATTTAATACAGAATACTGGCAGAACTGACAATATTAATAACCTTCATTCACTCAATATAATACAGAATACTGGCAGAACTGACAATATTAATAACCCTCATTCACTAAATTTAATACAGAATACTGGCAGAACTGACAATATTAATAACCTTCATTCACTAAATTTAATACAGAATACTGGCAGAACTGACAATATTAATAACCTTCATTCACTCAATATAATACAGAATACTGGCAGAACTGACAATATTAATAACCCTCATTCACTAAATTTAATACAGAATACTGGCAGAACTGACAATATTAATAACCTTCATTCACTAAATTTAATACAGAATACTGGCAGAACTGACAATATTAATAACCTTCATTCACTCAATATAATACAGAATACTAGCAGAACTGACAATATTATTAACCCTCATTCACTAATTATAATACAGAATACTAGCAGAACTGACAATATTAATAACCTTCATTCACTCAATATAATACAGAATACTGGCAGAACTGACAATATTAATAACCTTCATTCACTCAATATAATACAGAATACTGGCAGAACTGACAATATTAATAACCTTCATTCACTCAATATAATACAGAATACTGGCAGAACTGACAATATTATTAACCTTCATTCACTCAATATAATACAGAATACTAGCAGAACTGACAATATTAATAACCTTCATTCACTCAATATAATACAGAATACTGGCAGAACTGACAATATTAATAACCTTCATTCACTAAATTTAATACAGAATACTGGCATAACTGACAATATTATTAACCTTCATTCACTCAATATAATACAGAATACTGGCAGAACTGACAATATTAATAACCCCCATTCACTCAATATAATACAGAATACTAGCAGAACTGACAATATTAATAACCTTCATTCACTAAATTTAATACAGAATACTGGCAGAACTGACAATATTAATAACCTTCATTCACTCAATATAATACAGAATACTGGCAGAACTGACAATATTAATAACCCTCATTCACTAAATTTAATACAGAATACTGGCAGAACTGACAATATTAATAACCTTCATTCACTCAATATAATACAGAATACTAGCAGAACTGACAATATTATTAACCTTCATTCACTCAATATAATACAGAATACTGGCAGAACTGACAATATTAATAACCTTCATTCACTCAATATAATACAGAATACTGGCAGAACTGACAATATTACTAACCTTCATTCACTCAATATAATACAGAATACTAGCAGAACTGACAATATTATTAACCTTCATTCACTAAATTTAATACAGAATACTGGCAGAACTGACAATATTAATAACCTTCATTCACTCAATATAATACAGAATACTAGCAGAACTGACAATATTAATAACCCTCATTCACTAATTATAATACAGAATACTAGCAGAACTGACAATATTAATAACCTTCATTCACTCAATATAATACAGAATACTGGCAGAACTGACAATATTAATAACCTTCATTCACTCAATATAATACAGAATACTGGCAGAACTGACAATATTAATAACCTTCATTCACTCAATATAATACAGAATACTAGCAGAACTGACAATATTAATAACCTTCATTCACTCAATATAATACAGAATACTAGCAGGACACAATATTAATAACCTTCATTCACTCAATATAATACAGAATACTGGCAGAACTGAATATATTAATAACCTTCATTCACTCAGTATAATACAGAATACTGGCAGAACTGAATGTATTAATAACCTTCATTCACTAAATATAATATAGAATGCTGGCAGAACTGAATATATTAATAACCTTCATTCACTCAATATAATACAGAATACTGGTACAACTGACAATATTAATAACCTTCATTCACTCAATATAATATAGAATACTGGCAGAACTGAATATATTAATAACCTTCATTCACTCAATATAGTACAGAATACTGGCAGAACTGACAATATTAATAACTTTCATTCATCAATATAATACAGAATACTGACAGAACAGAATATATTATTAACCTTCATTCACTTAATATAATACAGAGTACTGGCAGAACTGAATATATTGATAACCTTCATTCACTGAATATAATACAGAATACTGGCAGACTTGACAATATTAATAACTTTCATTCACTCAATATAATACAGAATACTGGCAGATCTGAATATATTATTAACCTTCATTCACTTAATATAATACAGAGTACTGGCAGAACTGAATATATTGATAACCTTCATTCACTAAATTTAATACAGAATACTGGCAGAACTGACAATATTAATAACCTTCATTCACTCAATATAATATAGAATACTGGCAGAACTGAATATATTAATAACCTTCATTCACTCAATATAGTACAGAATACTGGCAGAACTGACAATATTAATAACCTTCATTCACTCAATATAATACAGAATACTGGCAGAACTGACAATATTAATAACCCTCATTCACTAAATTTAATACAGAATACTGGCAGAACTGACAATATTAATAACCTTCATTCACTAAATTTAATACAGAATACTGGCAGAACTGACAATATTAATAACCTTCATTCACTCAATATAATACAGAATACTGGCAGAACTGACAATATTAATAACCCTCATTCACTAAATTTAATACAGAATACTGGCAGAACTGACAATATTAATAACCTTCATTCACTAAATTTAATACAGAATACTGGCAGAACTGACAATATTAATAACCTTCATTCACTCAATATAATACAGAATACTAGCAGAACTGACAATATTATTAACCCTCATTCACTAATTATAATACAGAATACTAGCAGAACTGACAATATTAATAACCTTCATTCACTCAATATAATACAGAATACTGGCAGAACTGACAATATTAATAACCTTCATTCACTCAATATAATACAGAATACTGGCAGAACTGACAATATTAATAACCTTCATTCACTCAATATAATACAGAATACTGGCAGAACTGACAATATTATTAACCTTCATTCACTCAATATAATACAGAATACTAGCAGAACTGACAATATTAATAACCTTCATTCACTCAATATAATACAGAATACTGGCAGAACTGACAATATTAATAACCTTCATTCACTAAATTTAATACAGAATACTGGCATAACTGACAATATTATTAACCTTCATTCACTCAATATAATACAGAATACTGGCAGAACTGACAATATTAATAACCCCCATTCACTCAATATAATACAGAATACTAGCAGAACTGACAATATTAATAACCTTCATTCACTAAATTTAATACAGAATACTGGCAGAACTGACAATATTAATAACCTTCATTCACTCAATATAATACAGAATACTGGCAGAACTGACAATATTAATAACCCTCATTCACTAAATTTAATACAGAATACTGGCAGAACTGACAATATTAATAACCTTCATTCACTCAATATAATACAGAATACTAGCAGAACTGACAATATTATTAACCTTCATTCACTCAATATAATACAGAATACTGTCAGAACTGACAATATTAATAACCTTCATTCACTCAATATAATACAGAATACTGGCAGAACTGACAATATTACTAACCTTCATTCACTCAATATAATACAGAATACTAGCAGAACTGACAATATTATTAACCTTCATTCACTAAATTTAATACAGAATACTGGCAGAACTGACAATATTAATAACCTTCATTCACTCAATATAATACAGAATACTAGCAGAACTGACAATATTATTAACCCTCATTCACTAATTATAATACAGAATACTAGCAGAACTGACAATATTAATAACCTTCATTCACTCAATATAATACAGAATACTGGCAGAACTGACAATATTAATAACCTTCATTCACTCAATATAATACAGAATACTGGCAGAACTGACAATATTAATAACCTTCATTCACTCAATATAATACAGAATACTAGCAGAACTGACAATATTAATAACCTTCATTCACTCAATATAATACAGAATACTAGCAGGACACAATATTAATAACCTTCATTCACTCAATATAATACAGAATACTGGCAGAACTGAATATATTAATAACCTTCATTCACTCAGTATAATACAGAATACTGGCAGAACTGAATGTATTAATTACCTTCATTCACTAAATATAATATAGAATGCTGGCAGAACTGAATATATTAATAACCTTCATTCACTCAATATAATACAGAATACTGGTACAACTGACAATATTAATAACCTTCATTCACTCAATATAATATAGAATACTGGCAGAACTGAATATATTAATAACCTTCATTCACTCAATATAGTACAGAATACTGGCAGAACTGACAATATTAATAACTTTCATTCATCAATATAATACAGAATACTGACAGGACAGAATATATTATTAACCTTCATTCACTTAATATAATACAGAGTACTGGCAGAACTGAATATATTGATAACCTTCATTCACTGAATATAATACAGAATACTGGCAGACTAGACAATATTAATAACTTTCATTCACTCAATATAATACAGAATACTGGCAGATCTGAATATATTATTAACCTTCATTCACTTAATATAATACAGAGTACTGGCAGAACTGAATATATTGATAACCTTCATTCACTTAATATAATACAGATTACTGGCAGAACTGACAATATTAATAACTTTCATTCACTCAATATAATACAGAATACTGGCAGTACAGAAATATTAATAACCTTCATTTACTCAATATAATACAGAATACTGGCAGAACTGAATATATTAATAACCTTCATTCACTCAATATAATATAGAATACTGGCAGAACTGACGATATTAATAACCTTCATTCACTCAATATAATACAGAATACTGGCAGAACTGACAATATTAATAACCTTCATTCACTCAATATAATACAAATTACTGGCAGAACTGACAATATTAATAACCTTCATTCACTCAATATAATACAGAATACTGGCAGAACTGAATATATTAATAACCTTCATTCACTCAATATAATACAGAATACTGGCAGAACTGAATATATTAATAACCTTCATTCACTCAATATAGTACAGAATACTGGCAGAACTGACATTATTAATAACCTTCATTCACTCAATATAATACAGAATCCTGGCAGAACTGACAATATTAATAACCTTCATTCACTCAATATAATATAGAATACTGGCAGAACTGACGATATTAATAACCTTCATTCACTCAATATAATACAGAATACTGGCAGAACTGACAATATTAATAACCTTCATTCACTCAATATAATACAAAATACTGGCAGAACTGAATATATTAATAACCTTCATTCGCTCAATATAATACAGAATACTGGCAGAACTGAATATATTAATATCCCCTCATTCACTCAATATAATACAGAATACTGGCAGAACTGAATATATTAATAACCTTCATTCACTCAATATAATACAAAATACTGGCAGAACTGAATATATTAATAACCTTCATTCACTCAATATAATTTGGAATACTGGCAGAACTGAATATATTAATATCCCCTCATTCACTTAATATAATACAGAATACTGGCAGAACCGACAATATTAATATCCCCTCATTCACTCACTATAATACAGAATACTGGCAGAACTGACAATATTAATATCCCCTCATTCACTCAATATAATACAGAATACTGTCAGAACTGACAATATTAATAACCTTCATTCACTCAATATAATACAGAATACTAGCAGAACTGACAATATTAATAACCTTCATTCACTCAATATAATACAGAATACTGGCAGAACTGACAATATTATTAACCTTCATTCACTCAATATAATACAGAATACTGGCAGAACTGACAATATTATTAACCTTCATTCACTCAGTATAATACAGAATACTGGCAGAACTGAATATATTAATAACCTTCATTCACTCAATATAATACAGAATATTAGCAGAACTGACAATATTAATAACCTTCATTCACTCAATATAATACAGAATACTGGCAGAACTGACAATATTACTAACCTTCATTCACTCAATATAATACAGAATACTGGCAGAACTGACAATATTATTAACCTTCATTCACTCAATATAATACAGAATACTGGCAGAACTGACAATATTATTAACCTTCATTCACTAATTATAATACAGAATACTAGCAGAACTGACAATATTAATAACCTTCATTCACTCAATATAATACAGAATACTGGCAGAACTGACAATATTAATAACCCTCATTCACTCAATATAATACAGAATACTGGCAGAACTGACAATATTAATAACCTTAATTCACTCAATATAATACAGAATACTAGCAGAACTGACAATATTAATAACCTTCATTCACTCAATATAATACAGAATACTGGCAGAACTGACAATATTACTAACCTTCATTCACTCAATATAATACAGAATACTGGCAGAACTGACAATATTATTAACCTTCATTCACTCAATATAATACAGAATACTGGCAGAACTGACAATATTATTAACCTTCATTCACTAATTATAATACAGAATACTAGCAGAACTGACAATATTAATAACCTTCATTCACTCAATATAATACAGAATACTGGCAGAACTGACAATATTATTAACCTTCATTCACTCAGTATAATACAGAATACTGGCAGAACTGAATATATTAATAACCTTCATTCACTCAATATAATACAGAATATTAGCAGAACTGACAATATTAATAACCTTCATTCACTCAATATAATACAGAATACTGGCAGAACTGACAATATTACTAACCTTCATTCACTCAATATAATACAGAATACTGGCAGAACTGACAATATTATTAACCTTCATTCACTCAATATAATACAGAATACTGGCAGAACTGACAATATTATTAACCTTCATTCACTAATTATAATACAGAATACTAGCAGAACTGACAATATTAATAACCCTCATTCACTCAATATAATACAGAATACTGGCAGAACTGACAATATTAATAACCCTCATTCACTCAATATAATACAGAATACTGGCAGAACTGACAATATTAATAACCTTCATTCACTCAATATAATACAGAATACTAGCAGAACTGACAATATTAATAACCTTCATTCACTCAATATAATACAGAATACTGGCAGAACTGACAATATTACTAACCTTCATTCACTCAATATAATACAGAATACTGGCAGAACTGACAATATTATTAACCTTCATTCACTCAATATAATACAGAATACTGGCAGAACTGACAATATTATTAACCTTCATTCACTAATTATAATACAGAATACTAGCAGAACTGACAATATTAATAACCTTCATTCACTCAATATAATACAGAATACTGGCAGAACTGACAATATTAATAACCCTCATTCACTCAATATAATACAGAATACTGGCAGAACTGACAATATTAATAACCTTCATTCACTCAATATAATACAGAATACTGGCAGAACTGACAATATTAATAACCCTCATTCACTCAATATAATACAGAATACTGGCAGAACTGACAGTATTGATAACCTTCATTCACTAAATTTAATACAGAATACTGGCAGAACTGACAATATTAATAACCTTCATTCACTCAATATAATACAGAATACTAGCAGAACTGACAATATTAATAACCTTCATTCACTAAATATAATACAGAATACTGGCAGATTTGACAATATTAATAACCTTCTTTCACTCAATATAATACAGAATACTAGCAGAACTGACAATATTAATAACCTTCATTCACTCAATATAGTACAGAATACTGGCAGAACTGACAAAAATAATAACCTTCATTCGCTAAATATAATACAAAATACTGGCAGATTTGACAATATTAATAACCTTCATTCACTCAATATAATACAGAATACTGGCAGAACTGACAATATTAATAACTTTTATTCACTCAATATAATACAGAATACTAGCATAACTGACAATATTAATAACCTTCATTCACTCAATATAATACAGAATACTGGCAGAACTGACAATATTATTAACCCTCATTCACTCAATATAATACAGAATACTGGCAGAACTGACAATATTAATAACCTTCATTCACTCAATATAATACAGAATACTAGCAGAACTGACAATATTAATAACCTTCATTCACTAAATATAATACAGAATACTGGCAGATTTGACAATATTAATAACCTTCTTTCACTCAATATAATACAGAATACTAGCAGAACTGACAATATTAATAACCTTCATTCACTCAATATAGTACAGAATACTGGCAGAACTGACAAAATTAATAACCTTCATTCACTAAATATAATACAAAATACTGGCAGATTTGACAATATTAATAACCTTCATTCACTCAATATAATACAGAATACTGGCAGAACTGACAATATTAATAACTTTCATTCACTCAATATAATACAGAATACTAGCATAACTGACAATATTAATAACCTTCATTCACTCAATATAATACAGAATACTAGCATAACTGACAATATTAATAACCTTCATTCACTCAATATAATACAAAATACTGGCAGAACTGACAATATTGATAACCTTCATTCACTCAATATAATTCGGAATACTGGCAGAACTGACAATATTAATAACCTTCATTCACTCATTATAATACAGAATACTGGCAGAACTGACATTATTAATAACCTTCATTCACTCAATATAATACAGAATACTGGCAGAACTGACAATATTATAAACCTTCATTCACTAAATATAATACAGAATACAGGCAGAACTGAATATATTAATAACATTCATTCACTCAATATAATACAGAATACAGGCAGAACTGACAATATTATTAACCTTCATTCACTCAATATAATACAGAATACTGGCAGAACTGACATTATTAATAACCTTCATTCACTCAATATAATACAGATTACTGGCAGAACTGACAATATTTTTAACCTTCATTCACTAAATATAATACAGAATACTGGCAGAACTCACATTATTAATAACTTTCATTCACTCAATATAATACAGAATACTAGCAGAACTGACAATATTATTAACCTTCATCCACTCAATATAATGCAGAATACTAGCAGAACTCACATTATTAATAACTTTCATTCGCTCAATATAATACAGAATACTAGCAGAACTGACAATATTATTAACCTTCATGCACTCAATATAATACAGAATACTGGCATAACTGACAATATTTATAACCTCCATTCACTCAAAATAGTACAGAATGCTGGCAGAACTGACAATATTAATAACCTTCATTCACTAAATATAATACAGAATCCAGGCAGAACAGAAATATTAATAAATTTCATTCACTCAATATAATACAGAGTACTGGCAGAACTGACAATATTATTAACCTTCATTCACTAAATATAATACAGAATACTGGCAGAACTGACAATATTAATAACCCTCATTAACTCAATATAATACAGAATGCTGGCAGAACTGACAATATTATTAACCTTCATTCACTCAATATAATACAGAATACAGGCAGAACAGAAATATTAATAACCTTCATTCACTCAATATAATACAGAATACTGGCAGAACTGACAATATTATTAACCTTCATTCACTCAATATAATACAGAATACTGGCAGAACTGACAATATTATTAACCTTCATTCACTAAATATAATACAGAATACTAGCAGAACTGACAATATTATTAACCTTCATTCACTCAATATATTGCAGAATACTAGCAGAACTGACAATATTATTAACCTTCATTCACTCAATATAATACAGAATACTGGCAGAACTGACAATATTATTAACCATTATTCACTAAATATAATACAGAATACTAGCAGAACTGACAATATTATTAACCTTCATTCACTCAATATATTACAGAATACTGGCATAACTGACAATATTATTAACCTTCATTCACTAAATATAAAACAAAATACTGGCAGAACTGACACTATTAATCACCTTCATTCACTCAATATAATACAGAATGCTGGCAGAACTGACAATATTAATAACTTTCATTCATTCAATATGATACAGAATACTGGCAGAACTGACAATATTAACAATCTTCGTTCACTCAATATAATACAGAATACTGGCAGAACTGACAATATTAGTAACTTTCATTCACTCAATATGATACAGAATACTCGCAGAACTGACAATATTATTAACCTTCATTCACTAAATATAATACAGAATACTGGCAGAACTGACAACATTAATAACCCTCATTAACTCAATATAATACAGAATGCTGGCAGAACTGACAATATTTTTAACCTTCATTCACTAAATATAATTCAGAATACTGGCAGAACAGAAATATTAATAACCTTCATTCACTCAATATAATACAGAATACTGGCAGAACTGACAATATTATTAACCTTCATTCACTCAATATAATACAGAATACTGGCAGAACTGACAACATTATTAACCTTCATTCACTAAATATAATACAGAATACTAGCAGAACTGACAATATTATTAACCTTCATTCACTCAATATATTGCAGAATACTAGCAGAACTGACAATATTATTAACCTTCATTCACTCAATATAATACAGAATACTGGCAGAACTGACAATATTCTTAACCTTCATTCACTAAATATAATACAGAATACTAGCAGAACTGACAATATTATTAACCTTCATTTACTCAATATATTACAGAATACTGGCATAACTGACAATATTATTAACCTTCATTCACTAAATATAATACAGAATATTAGCAGAACTGACAATATTAATAACCTTCATTCACTCAATATAATACAGAATACTGGCAGAACTGACAATATTACTAACCTTCATTCACTCAATATAATACAGAATACTGGCAGAACAGAAATATTAATAACCTTCATTCACTCAATATAATACAGAATACTGGCAGAACTGACAACATTAATAACCTTCATTCACTCAATATAATACAGAATATTAGCAGAACTGACAATATTAATAACCTTCATTCACTCAATATAATACAGAATACTGGCAGAACTGACAATATTACTAACCTTCATTCACTCAATATAATACAGAATACTGGCAGAACTGACAATATTATTAACCTTCATTCACTCAATATAATACAGAATACTGGCAGAACTGACAATATTATTAACCTTCATTCACTAATTATAATACAGAATACTAGCAGAACTGACAATATTAATAACCTTCATTCACTCAATATAATACAGAATACTGGCAGAACTGACAATATTAATAACCCTCATTCACTCAATATAATACAGAATACTGGCAGAACTGACAATATTAATAACCTTCATTCACTCAATATAATACAGAATACTAGCAGAACTGACAATATTAATAACCTTCATTCACTCAATATAATACAGAATACTGGCAGAACTGACAATATTACTAACCTTCATTCACTCAATATAATACAGAATACTGGCAGAACTGACAATATTATTAACCTTCATTCACTCAATATAATACAGAATACTGGCAGAACTGACAATATTATTAACCTTCATTCACTAATTATAATACAGAATACTAGCAGAACTGACAATATTAATAACCTTCATTCACTCAATATAATACAGAATACTGGCAGAACTGACAATATTATTAACCTTCATTCACTCAGTATAATACAGAATACTGGCAGAACTGAATATATTAATAACCTTCATTCACTCAATATAATACAGAATATTAGCAGAACTGACAATATTAATAACCTTCATTCACTCAATATAATACAGAATACTGGCAGAACTGACAATATTACTAACCTTCATTCACTCAATATAATACAGACTACTGGCAGAACTGACAATATTATTAACCTTCATTCACTCAATATAATACAGAATACTGGCAGAACTGACAACATTATTAACCTTCATTCACTAATTATAATACAGAATACTAGCAGAACTGACAATATTAATAACCTTCATTCACTCAATATAATACAGAATACTGGCAGAACTGACAATATTAATAACCCTCATTCACTCAATATAATACAGAATACTGGCAGAACTGACAATATTAATAACCTTCATTCACTCAATATAATACAGAATACTAGCAGAACTGACAATATTAATAACCTTCATTCACTCAATATAATACAGAATACTGGCAGAACTGACAATATTACTAACCTTCATTCACTCAATATAATACAGAATACTGGCAGAACTGACAATATTATTAACCTTCATTCACTCAATATAATACAGAATACTGGCAGAACTGACAATATTATTAACCTTCATTCACTAATTATAATACAGAATACTAGCAGAACTGACAATATTAATAACCTTCATTCACTCAATATAATACAAAATACTGGCAGAACTGACAATATTAATAACCCTCATTCACTCAATATAATACAGAATACTGGCAGAACTGACAATATTAATAACCTTCATTCACTCAATATAATACAGAATACTGGCAGAACTGACAATATTAATAACCCTCATTCACTCAATATAATACAGAATACTGGCAGAACTGACAGTATTGATAACCTTCATTCACTAAATTTAATACAGAATACTGGCAGAACTGACAATATTAATAACCTTCATTCACTCAATATAATACAGAATACTAGCAGAACTGACAATATTAATAACCTTCATTCACTAAATATAATACAGAATACTGGCAGAACTGACAATATTAATAACCTTCTTTCACTCAATATAATACAGAATACTAGCAGAGTTGACAATATTAATAACCTTCATTCACTCAATATAGTACAGAATACTGGCAGAACTGACAAAATTAATAACCTTCATTCACTAAATATAATACAAAATACTGGCAGATTTGACAATATTAATAACCTTCATTCACTCAATATAATACAGAATACTGGCAGAACTGACAATATTAATAACTTTCATTCACTCAATATAATACAGAATACTAGCATAACTGACAATATTAATAACCTTCATTCACTCAATATAATACAGAATACTGGCAGAACTGACAATATTATTAACCCTCATTCACTCAATATAATACAGAATACTGGCAGAACTGACAATATTAATAACCTTCATTCACTCAATATAATACAGAATACTAGCAGAACTGACAATATTAATAACCTTCATTCACTAAATATAATACAGAATACTGGCAGATTTGACAATATTAATAACCTTCTTTCACTCAATATAATACAGAATACTAGCAGAACTGACAATATTAATAACCTTCATTCACTCAATATAGTACAGAATACTGGCAGAACTGACAAAATTAATAACCTTCATTCACTAAATATAATACAAAATACTGGCAGATTTGACAATATTAATAACCTTCATTCACTCAATATAATACAGAATACTGGCAGAACTGACAATATTAATAACTTTCATTCACTCAATATAATACAGAATACTAGCATAACTGACAATATTAATAACCTTCATTCACTCAATATAATACAGAATACTAGCATAACTGACAATATTAATAACCTTCATTCACTCAATATAATACAAAATACTGGCAGAACTGACAATATTGATAACCTTCATTCACTCAATATAATTCGGAATACTGGCAGAACTGACAATATTAATAACCTTCATTCACTCATTATAATACAGAATACTGGCAGAACTGACATTATTAATAACCTTCATTCACTCAATATAATACAGAATACTGGCAGAACTGACAATATTATAAACCTTCATTCACTAAATATAATACAGAATACAGGCAGAACTGAATATATTAATAACATTCATTCACTCAATATAATACAGAATACAGGCAGAACTGACAATATTATTAACCTTCATTCACTCAATATAATACAGAATACTGGCAGAACTGACAATATTATTAACCTTCATTCACTCAATATAATACAGATTACTGGCAGAACTGACAATATTTTTAACCTTCATTCACTAAATATAATACAGAATACTGGCAGAACTCACATTATTAATAACTTTCATTCACTCAATATAATACAGAATACTAGCAGAACTGACAATATTATTAACCTTCATCCACTCAATATAATGCAGAATACTAGCAGAACTCACATTATTAATAACTTTCATTCGCTCAATATAATACAGAATACTAGCAGAACTGACAATATTATTAACCTTCATGCACTCAATATAATACAGAATACTGGCATAACTGACAATATTTATAACCTCCATTCACTCAAAATAGTACAGAATGCTGGCAGAACTGACAATATTAATAACCTTCATTCACTAAATATAATACAGAATCCAGGCAGAACAGAAATATTAATAAATTTCATTCACTCAATATAATACAGAGTACTGGCAGAACTGACAATATTATTAACCTTCATTCACTAAATATAATACAGAATACTGGCAGAACTGACAATATTAATAACCCTCATTAACTCAATATAATACAGAATGCTGGCAGAACTGACAATATTATTAACCTTCATTCACTCAATATAATACAGAATACAGGCAGAACAGAAATATTAATAACCTTCATTCACTCAATATAATACAGAATACTGGCAGAACTGACAATATTATTAACCTTCATTCACTCAATATAATACAGAATACTGGCAGAACTGACAATATTATTAACCTTCATTCACTAAATATAATACAGAATACTAGCAGAACTGACAATATTATTAACCTTCATTCACTCAATATATTGCAGAATACTAGCAGAACTGACAATATTATTAACCTTCATTCACTCAATATAATACAGAATACTGGCAGAACTGACAATATTATTAACCATTATTCACTAAATATAATACAGAATACTAGCAGAACTGACAATATTATTAACCTTCATTCACTCAATATATTACAGAATACTGGCATAACTGACATTATTATTAACCTTCATTCACTAAATATAAAACAAAATACTGGCAGAACTGACAATATTAATCACCTTCATTCACTCAATATAATACAGAATGCTGGCAGAACTGACAATATTAATAACTTTCATTCATTCAATATGATACAGAATACTGGCAGAACTGACAATATTAACAATCTTCGTTCACTCAATATAATACAGAATACTGGCAGAACTGACAATATTAGTAACTTTCATTCACTCAATATGATACAGAATACTCGCAGAACTGACAATATTATTAACCTTCATTCACTAAATATAATACAGAATACTGGCAGAACTGACAACATTAATAACCCTCATTAACTCAATATAATACAGAATGCTGGCAGAACTGACAATATTTTTAACCTTCATTCACTAAATATAATTCAGAATACTGGCAGAACAGAAATATTAATAACCTTCATTCACTCAATATAATACAGAATACTGGCAGAACTGACAATATTATTAACCTTCATTCACTCAATATAATACAGAATACTGGCAGAACTGACAACATTATTAACCTTCATTCACTAAATATAATACAGAATACTAGCAGAACTGACAATATTATTAACCTTCATTCACTCAATATATTGCAGAATACTAGCAGAACTGACAATATTATTAACCTTCATTCACTCAATATAATACAGAATACTGGCAGAACTGACAATATTCTTAACCTTCATTCACTAAATATAATACAGAATACTAGCAGAACTGACAATATTATTAACCTTCATTTACTCAATATATTACAGAATACTGGCATAACTGACAATATTATTAACCTTCATTCACTAAATATAAAACAAAATACTGGCAGAACTGACACTATTAATCACCTTCATTCACTCAATATAATACAGAATACTGGCAGAACTGACAATATTAATAACTTTCATTCACTCAAAATAATACGGAATGTTGGCAGAACTGACAATATTAATAACTTTCATTCACTCAATATGATTCAGAATACTGGCAGAACTTACAATATTACTAACGTTCAGTCACTCAATATAATACAGAATGCTGGCAGAACTGACAATATTATTAACCTTCATTCACTCAATATAATACAGAATACTGGCAGAACTGACAATATTATTAACCTTCATTCACTAAATATAATACAGAATACTAGCAGAACTGACAATATTATTAACCTTCATTCACTGAATATATTGCAGAATACTAGCAGAACTGACAATATTATTAACCTTCATTCACTCAATATAATACAGAATACTGGCAGAACTGACAATATTAACAATCTTCATTCACTCAATATAATACAGAATACTGGCAGAACTGACAATATTATTAACCTTCATTCACTCAATATATTACAGAATACTGGCATAACTGACAATATTATTAACCTTCATTCACTAAATATAATACAGAATACAGGCAGAACAGAAATATTAATAAATTTTATTCACTCAATATAATACAGAGTACTGGCAGAACTGACAATATTATTAACCTTCATTCACTAAATATAATACAGAATACTGGCAGAACTGACAATATTAATAACCCTCATTAACTCAATATAATACAGAATGCTGGCAGAACTGACAATATTATTAACCTTCATTCACTAAATATTATACAGAATACAGGCAGAACAGAAATATTAATAACCTTCATTCACTCAATATAATACAGAATACTGGCAGAACTGACAATATTATTAACCTTCATTCACTCAATATAATACAGAATACTGGCAGAACTGACAATATTATTAACCTTCATTCACTAAATATAATACAGAATACTAGCAGAACTGACAATATTATTAACCTTCATTCAGTCAATATATTGCAGAATACTAGCAGAACTGACAATATTATTAACCTTCATTCACTCAATATAATACAGAATACTGGCAGAACTGACAATATTATTAACCTTCATTCACTCAATATAATACAGAATGCTTGCAGAACTGACAATATTAACAATCTTCATTTGCTCAATATAATACAGAATACTGGCAGAACTGACAATATTAATAACCCTCACTCACTCAATATAATACAGAATACTAGCAGAACGGCAAGGTTCATATTTAAATTCAAGTTAAAATGGACAATAAACAATTAAGCTGAATGTATGAGCTAAAATATTTACTGGATTTTTAACATGGTTCACATCAAGTTCCCCGCCTTTCTCGTCAAAGTATTCAAGTAAGACTGAGGCCGATTTTGGTGAAACTGTTGAAATACCTAAGTATGAACTGTCACTTCTGTATTCCTGCATTCTCGACGCATAGTAGAATGGATTCCGCTGGAAGTAAGCGCCCTGAAATACCAGAACAAACTGATGTCTTCATGAAATTTTCATCTGTATTTACTAGAGACACAAAAAATTAAATGCTCCGTGATGTGTTAAACTTCACCCTTTAGGCATTTTATAGCGTCTTACTTTCAATCATCTTTACAATTTTAGCAAAGTAAAAAGAATCATAGAAGAAAACTTGCTATAAACAACTAGTTATTTTTGCCTAATTTTAGAGCTAAACTGAATTAACAGAATTAAATAAAGGAGCAGAAACCAGGCGATTGAAAAATCTCCCAACTGCTGAAACAAAAAAGAATGCCTGCTTGGCGCTACTTGTTTACAGAAAGGTGTAGTGCACTAAACAAATGTTACAGAAACAACAGCCTGGTATAAAAACATCTGGGTCTGTGTGAAACAGAATATAAAGCAAGAGTCAACAACCACAAATTCTCATTTGCAGTTGTTGATTTTTGTCAACAACTCAGCAAAAATCAACATAGCTTTCATTATATATTCACATACGTGTGTGTCATCCATAATAGTCTTATACAAAGAAAGTTGGATTGCTGGTGATAAGATAACATGCTTTAAGCTCACAAACATAAAGATGACTTGCTGGTAATAAGATAACATGTGATAAACTCAGAGACATAAAGATGACCTGCTGGTATTAAGGTAACATGTAATAAACTCAGAGGCATAAATATGACCCGCTGGTGATAAGATAACATGTAATTAACTCAGAGACATAAAGATGACCTGATGGTGATAAGATAACATGTAATCAACCCACACACATAGAGATGCTTTGCTGGTAAGGGAATAAACCATCTGCACAATCAGCTGGTCGAAGCTCACAATATTTTGGAACAGTTATGGAAGCATCGCCAAAGGTCCACGTTCTCCCAGTTAATTTTTTGACAGTTTCTTTAGCGAGGATGACCTCCATGCCCTCATCAGTAACTTTGACAGGGTGCTCGCCTGGAACCATGTTTTCAAGGACTAATCCAGATAGAGTCCTAATATTTTTCAAGCCTTGGGTGGCCACTTCAAATGACTAAAATATAACAATATATCATTAATTTAATAAGTTTCATAATAAAGAATCCTCTTGTGTAGGATAAAAACTGTGTTGAACAAGAGAAGTAATGTCTGCAGTAGACCAAACTCTTAAGCAGCAGTGTTAGCCGTGGAAGAAATATTATGTTAAGTTGTTGAGAATAAAGAAGCAGGATTTACTGAATGTCAGTAGGTGACATACATGATGATTCTTTCTATTAGGTAGAAACTGTTTGACTCTGGTTTGATACTTATAAAAAAGAAAACGTATGTGAATAAAATTATAAGGAATGCTACCTGTACAAACTGTGATAATTAGATGTTTTAGCAGCCTAGCACTACATAGGCTCCTGCCAACTATAGCTTATTAAAAGGTTAATCATAACAGCCCCAATACTTTAAGTGAAGGCCCAAATCAAAAACTGACAAATTCAAAAGCCTGTTTTGGATCAGCCAAAGGGCACCAAGATAATGTGGTGGATAAATCAAGTGAGCATACAATTGTTATTGCAAGTGCTAGAACCTTCTGAGAAACTGATCAGGATTTTTTTAAATCAGCAATAAAAATGAAGGTAGTGTGCATCTAATTGATAATTCCATGACCGGACACAAGGGAAGCGAATGTTTGGAAGCTTTATGATAAATGCACATGTGCACACACCTCTCGAAAGATTATCTGTCAATAGTCAAAACCCTTGTACAATAATCCTATCAAAAAACTCAACCACTTTTGTGTAGAGTTTTTTAAGTATAATAAGGATACAAAATACAAATAAACTTTCTTAAATATGTCACCAAGTCATTGAAAAGCTTCTGCAATATCCTAAAACTAACCCAACGGGTCGGATTAAACATAAATAAACAAATTAATTTAGCCTAAAATGGCGATAAAAACTTGACAAGCTAATTTTAATCAAAATAAAGACCGGCCAACAAAACGCCGATAAGGCCATGCGACGATGAGTCAAATCATTAAAACGTGTGCATTTCGCGAGAAAAACATGCACATTTCACCAGTCTATGGCATTGTCCAATTGCGAAAGGTTTCTGTAATTTACGTAGAAGTACTGAAGAGTAATCCTTTCATTTTTGCCGATTCTACCGGACTCTGACATTTTGAACTTATAATGAGTACTTTCGTATTCCAGCTGGTGTCCAAAGCAGTGAAAGTAAAGGAAATGACGATGATATTTTTCTAACCATTCTTATAAGATAATTGCAATATTTAATTGTAAGAAAAACTATTCGATTTTATAAAATTAGTATCAAATTTAATTATGAAAATAATCAGTTGAATTTAAAAAATTAGAGTATATAGTGACCGATGGTGTGCAATATGTTACTGTTATTGGTTTTCTGAGACTTTTGTTGATGAAACCGCGGCTGTGCCCAATATCGCGGTACTGCGAAGCCATTTTTAAAATCTGCAAAATTAAGTAATGGACCTACATTTTCTTATAGATATACATATATTTCTATGACAACCAGCTAAAATATGTTTAGATCTTTAAATTCAGCATACTTTTTTAGACATAAATACAAAAATCTAGATAAATATCACAACTTCTTGATACTGGTTGCTATGACCAATGATATACAGCCCCCCAAACAAAAACACTAACCACAGAAAACACAACCCCCAACAAGCAATGCTACAACAAACAATGCTACAACAAACAATACTACAAGAAACAATGCTACCATAAACAATGTTATTATAAACAATGCTACAACAAACAATGCTACCATAAACAATGCTACAATAAACAATGCTACCATAAACAATGCTACCGTAAACAATGCTACCACAAACAATGCTACAATAAACAATGCTACCATAAACAATGCTACCATAAACAATGCTACCATAAACAATGCTACCATAAACAATGCTACCATAAACAATGCTACCATAAACAATGCTACCATAAACAATGCTACCATAAACAATGCTACCATAAACAATGCTACCATAAACAATGCTACAATAGACAATAACCACTGAAAACACAGCTCCCCACAAGCAAGGCTACAACAAGCAATGCTACAACAAACAATGCTACCATAAACAATGCTACAATAAACAGTGCGACCATAAACAATGCTACCATAAACAATGCTACAATAAACAATGCTACCAGAAACAATGCTATCATAAACAATGCTACAATAAACAATGTTACCATAAACAATGCTACATTAAACAATGCTACAACAAACAATGTTACCATAAAAAGAGCTACATTAAACAGTGCTACCATAAACAATGCTACATTAAACAATGCTACCATAAACAATGCTACCACAAACAATGTTACCACAAACAATGTTACCATAAACAATGCTACAACAAACCATGCTACCATAAACAATGCTACAATAAACAATGCTACCATAAACAATGCTACAATAAACTATGCTACCATAAACAATGCTACCATAAACAATGCTACAATGAACGATGCTACCATAAACAATGCTACCATAAACAATGCTACAATAAACAATGCGACCATAAACAATGCTACCATAAACAATGCTACCATAAACAATGCTACAATAAACAATGCTACAATAGACAATGCTACCATAAACAATGCTACCATAAACAGAGCTACAATAAACAATGCTACCATAAACATTGCTACCACAAACAATGCTACCACAAACAATGTTACCATAAACAATGCTACCATAAACAATGTTACCATAAACAGAGCTACAATAAACAATGCTACCATAAACAATGCTACCATAAACAGAGCTACAATAAACAATGCTACCATAAACATTGCTACCACAAACAATGCTACCACAAACAATGTTACCATAAACAATGCTACCATAAACAATGTTACCATAAACAATGCTACCATAAACAATGTTACAATAAACAATGCTACAATAAACAATGCTACAAAAAACAATGCTACCATAAACAATGCTACATTAAACAATGCTACCATAAACAATGATACAATAAACAATGCTACCATAAACAATGCTACAATAAACAATGCTACAATAAACAATGCTTCAATAAACAATGCTACCATAAACAATGCTACCATAAACAGAGCTACAATAAACAATGATACAATAAACATTGCTACCATAAACAATGCTACTATAAACAGTGCTACAATAAACAATGCTACCATAAACAATGCTACCATAAACAGAGCTACAATAAACAATGATACAATAAACATTGCTACCATAAACAATGCTACTATAAACAATGCTACAATAAACAATGCTACAATAAACAATGCTACAACAAACAATGCTACCATAAACAATGCTACCATAAACAATGCTACCATAAACAATGCTACAATAAACAATGCTACAATAGACAATGCTACAATAAACAATGCTACCATAAACGGAGCTACAATAAACAATGCTACCATAAACAATGCTACCACAAACAATGTTACCATAAACAATGCTACCATAAACAATGTTACCATAAACAATGCTACCATAAACAATGCTACAATAAACAATGTTACAATAAACAATGCTACAATAAACAATGCTACCATAAACAAAGCTACATTAAACAATGCTACCATAAACAATGATACAATAAACAATGCTACCATAAACAATGCTACAATAAACAATCCTGCAATAAACAATGCTACAATAAACAATGCTACCATAAACAATGCTACCATAAACAGAGCTACCATAAACAATGATACAATAAACATTGCTACCATAAACAATGCTACTGTAAACAATGCTACAATAAACAATGCTACCATAAACGATGCTACCATAAACAATGCTACCACAAACAATGCTACCATAAACAATGCTACCACAAACAATGCTACCATAAACACAGCTACAATAAACAGTGCGACCATAAACAGTGCTACCATAAACAATGCTACAATAAACAATGCTACCAGAAACAATGCTACCATAAACAATGTTACCATAAACAATGCTACATTAAACAATGCTACAACAAACAATGTTACCATAAACAGAGCTACATTAAACAGTGCTACCATAAACAATGCTACCATAAACAGAGCTACAATAAACAATGCTACCATAAACATTGCTACCACAAACAATGCTACCACAAACAATGTTACCATAAACAATGCTACCATAAACAATGTTACCATAAACAATGCTACCATAAACAATGTTACAATAAACAATGCTACAATAAACAATGCTACAAAAAACAATGCTACCATAAACAATGCTACATTAAACAATGCTACCATAAACAATGATACAATAAACAATGCTACCATAAACAATGCTACAATAAACAATGCTACAATAAACAATGCTTCAATAAACAATGCTACCATAAACAATGCTACCATAAACAGAGCTACAATAAACAATGATACAATAAACATTGCTACCATAAACAATGCTACTATAAACAATGATACAATAAACAATGCTACCATAAACAATGCTACAATAAACAATGCTACAATAAACAATGCTTCAATAAACAATGCTACCATAAACAATGCTACCATAAACAGAGCTACAATAAACAATGATACAATAAACATTGCTACCATAAACAATGCTACTATAAACAGTGCTACCATAAACAATGCTACCATAAACAGAGCTACAATAAACAATGATACAATAAACATTGCTACCATAAACAATGCTACTATAAACAATGCTACAATAAACAATGCTACAATAAACAATGCTACAACAAACAATGCTACCATAAACAATGCTACCATAAACAATGCTACCATAAACAATGCTACAATAAACAATGCTACAATAGACAATGCTACAATAAACAATGCTACCATAAACGGAGCTACAATAAACAATGCTACCATAAACAATGCTACCACAAACAATGTTACCATAAACAATGCTACCATAAACAATGTTACCATAAACAATGCTACCATAAACAATGCTACAATAAACAATGTTACAATAAACAATGCTACAATAAACAATGCTACCATAAACAAAGCTACATTAAACAATGCTACCATAAACAATGATACAATAAACAATGCTACCATAAACAATGCTACAATAAACAATCCTGCAATAAACAATGCTACAATAAACAATGCTACCATAAACAATGCTACCATAAACAGAGCTACCATAAACAATGATACAATAAACATTGCTACCATAAACAATGCTACTGTAAACAATGCTACAATAAACAATGCTACCATAAACGATGCTACCATAAACAATGCTACCACAAACAATGCTACCATAAACAATGCTACCACAAACAATGCTACCATAAACACAGCTACAATAAACAGTGCGACCATAAACAGTGCTACCATAAACAATGCTACAATAAACAATGCTACCAGAAACAATGCTACCATAAACAATGTTACCATAAACAATGCTACATTAAACAATGCTACAACAAACAATGTTACCATAAACAGAGCTACATTAAACAGTGCTACCATAAACAATGCTACATTAAACAATGCTACCATAAACAATGCTACCACAAACAATGCTACCACAAACAATGTTACCATGAACAATGCTACCATAAACAATGCTACCATAAACAATGCTACAATAAACAATGCTACCATAAACAATGCTACAATAAACAATGCTAAAATAGACAATACTACCATAAAAAATGCTACCATAAACAGAGCTACAATAAACAATGCTACCATAAACAATGCTACCACAAACAATGCTACCACAAACAATGTTACCATAAACAATGCTACCATAAACAATGTTACCATAAACAATGCTACAATAAACAATGCTACCATAAACAATGCTACAATAAACAATGCTAAAATAGACAATGCTACCATAAACAATGCTACCATAAACAATGCTACAATAAACAATAACCACTGAAAACACAGCCTTCCACAAGCAAGGCTACAACAAGCAATGCTACAACCAACAATGCTACCATAAACAATGCTACCATAAACAGAGCTGCAATAAACAATGCTACAATAAACAATGCTACCATAAACAATGCTACCATAAACAATGCTACCATAAACAATGCTACAATAAACAATGCTACCATAAACAATGCTACCATAAACAATGTTACAATAAACAATGCTACCGTAAACAATGCTACCATAAACAATGCTACCATAAACAATGCTACAATAAACAATGCTACAATAGACAATGCTACCATAAACAATGCTACCTTAAACAGAGCTACAATAAAAAATGCTACCATAAACAATGCTACCATAAACAATGCTACCATAAACAATGCTACCATAAACAATGCTACCATAAACAATGCTACCACAAACAATGCTACCATAAACACAGCTACAATAAACAATGCTATCATAAACAAACGAATATAAAATATCTGTAAGAGCCGCTAATTATACAACACATTAAAGGCCAGAAAAGGCACAGATTATGCTATTGATAATTTTTACGCTTGTACTTGTACCCTTACCGTTTCTTTCTGAAGTTTGATGTTTGTAAAGTCCTGCAGATTATTAAGAGTAGCATGAAGCGTATCTCCATCATTTAACCAGGGTTCTTTACTTTCCAAGTCGGTGTCATACTCCCAAACATCTTTGGCAGCTACATAGTCACTAATGATAGGGTAGTCTATTTGAAAAGAACCTCCCTGGCAACAAACAAATATAGCATAACATATATGTTTTCAAGATATCAAATCAAGTATCCAGTATATTTGTAACCATTCCTTGATAGCAAGTAAAGTATATAGCATGTTTGTAACCAACCCTATATAACCCAGGTGCCCAAATGGAGGCCCGCAGACCTGATCAGGCTCCAGCTGTTTTTATCAGGCCCCTAGCTGTTGTAATTTTTTTAAATGTTTTGCAAATTTTAAAGAACTTGTTTGGCAATGCATTATTGCTATTGTATTAGTAGTACTTATTACCATATTTTCGGACTATTAACCGCACCCCTATATAGGCCGCATCTGCTTTATTTTCAAAAACCGGTAATAAAACAATACATAGGCTGCACCTTTTGTATATGTCACAGAACACATGACGGTGCTTTTAACACGGCAGCAACTTTGGTAGTTAATAGGGAACAGTACCGTTAGGCACTGTTTTGTTTTTCTTTCACCACTAGAGGCACACTAACTGCATATTCCGGTTAATTTGCCCTATCGGTGAAAGAAAAAACCGCAGAATAGCTGCAGCCTCTAAATCGGTTGCATGGCTCAAAATGTCGGAAAAGATTAGCGGCTAATAGTCCGAAAGGTGTGGTAGTTATCTGAAATCACCTGACCAGCAATATTGACAATACTGGAGTTTAGTGTTAGTGTGTGAGATTTCTCAGCTTAAGTTGTTTGATTAGGAAATATCCAACAGTCCCCAATTGAAATTGGTCAACTTTAGTTTTTTACCTACAGAGAATTTCACAGCTTGCATTTCCAAGACTTCCACTATGACTATTGACTTAAAAAAATAATTTGTGAGCAATCATGGCTCAGAGATTGGTAGACAGAAAAAAACTGACATTCTAATCCAGACGGGACTACACAATTCTTTTTTCATAAAAGAAAAGGGAAACCTATATGTTTGATATGTAATAATTCAGTTGCTGTAAACAAGTTAGCAAATGTCAAAAGGCCTTACACTCAAAACCATATTGATTATGACGGAAGATTTCCATCAGGTACAGCTAGGAGGCAAGAACAGCTTGATAGATTAACAAGGCAGGCTAATAGAGAAATGGCTATGATGAGGGTAGCGATAAGCTTGCAACAAAGTGCAGCTACTGCTGGTTGTAAAGTTTATTATAAAATGGCCAAGGCAATGGCCCCATACAGCCACAGGGAACTGTTTAAAGAATGCATGGTCTCAGCCGTTTACGCGCTACACCCTAAAAAGCTAGATATTCAGCAAGCTGTTCAGTCAGTGCCGCTATCTAGAAATACGTGTGCACAAAGGATAGAAGCTATTGCCAATCATGTGACTGAAGGTGTCATATACATAGAGTTATCTCCTCCTAGAGTGAAAACTGTGCCTTCCAGTGTCGTATAGTTTCACAGAGTCCCACGACCAACAGAAGCGTATACGGGAGCTCGCTCAATTTCAAACAAGCCGGCCACGCCCACTATTTTTATATAATTTATAATGGAGAGGCCGCAACATTAACCACAAAAAATCACTCCCATGGGCAGTCGCTCTAAAATTGATGGTTGCATTATACACCATTTGAAAGAGAACAAAATTCCCTACAAGAAGCTATTGATAATTTTTTTTCTATTTAAGAAACTAACACTTTCAAGGCCTAAATTAAAAAACATTTTACCTAAATTGATTTATAGCTCGAGTACTGATAGGTTTTGTATCGACAACCAGTTTCTGTTTGGGTTTCTAAAGGAATTATGTTTTAATTTTTGTGTAAAAACCATGGATGCCGCGACTAATCAGTTATGACATAGTAGCTGGCAGCAATATTCATTTGAATATTGCTTGTGGATACATTTCCTTCAATTCTCCGTCTCACAAACACCAAGGTACTATCAGCTGAAGATCAAATAAGCAACACATTGTATATACATGTAGTATCGCAATACGTATGCAAAACCCAGGCTCAGGCAAGCAGTTACGGATATTAAGATCATCTGCACACGACTAAATAAAAGTATAATTTATGTAGCAGTGAAAAACCGCAAAAACAAAATAATAGTGCAGTAAAATTTAGAATTCTGTTAAAAAGCATTGGCAACACTGGTTTCAGGTGAGCAGTTGGATACTACTAATATTTTGACAATATATTAAGCTGAAAAATATTAAGCATAAGAAAATATAAACAGAGCGAGTAATGAAAAGAACATTCAGCTTAGAAGGCGCTCTTCGGTTCTGCTCCTCAACAGACGCTTTAAACTAAGAGTTAACTGATGACGCCAACTCTTCGCACAAGATCTCGCATTGCCATTGAAGCACTCCCAAAGCTCACAGACGATCCATTTTTTAGCGCTTCAGTGGCTTTTCTACACATGAAGTGCAGACCTACCGTTACGAACTTCTTCGCCAAACGATGCCCTAGCTGATGCTGGCAGCTTATCGATGTCAGTGCACGGCAGCCGGCGCTGAGTTCTAAGCAATGGTTGGTCAATGCTTCAGCTATTTTTGGCAGATGAATTTTTGTCTCATAGGCACGTGCAGCAACCTCCCATTTCATAAGCTCAGCAAAGAACTCATCGCTCACCTCAAAAAGGGTACAATCTTTAAAATTATTGAGTGGGTGAACCTTGATTGGTTTTGATGACAGCTGTCCGCAACACGGAGTTGGTCTGTGCAGGTCTTGCTCAGTTGCCACAGTTTCATCAACGATTGGACGCAGTATCCACCAAGATAATAGAGAGACTTCTGCTTAGCTTCACATAAAACACTTCCAGTTGTGAATGCTGATGGAATCTCAACAGTAGAGTCTTCATCGACCGAAGGCATTAAGTTAGCAGGCAGTAATTCCGCTAAATACTGACGTTCATCAATTGCATAGTCTCCAGTTTTCACTTCTTTTAAATACTGAGCGATACAAATATTTTAAAGCATATTTAAAGTCACGGGGTGATGGTACAGGGTTTTTACTGCAGATAAGGGAGAAAAGATTTTCTACACAGCCTTGTGTCAGCCGTGATGTTATCAGAAACTGCAACTTTCTAAAATCTACGAGTGATTTACATAGATTTAAAACAGTAGTTGTAGATAGTTGTATACCTGCCTGTACTGGCTTCCATGTTGCTTTCTGTTCGATTTGACAGGTTTGGACAGTTGTGAGAAAATCACTAAAAAATGCAAGTGCAGCAGTATACATCGCAGGGTTATTGGCGGAGAGAGCCATTACAGGATGGCGGCTGCTCATCAGATCAAACCATTTGTCAACGGCTTTGACAAACCAAGCTGCGGTCAGATATGACACAGGTCGTCCCTCCTTCTCGATGAGATACTGCAGGCCTGCACCGACTGAGTTACTAAATATGTGCAGTGCCTTGCCAACATTCATCTTTCTAATGTGAGCGCTGTTAGTCAGATCGCCTAACATAAGGTAAGGTGTCAGTTTAAGATCTTTATCTTCCTGGAATCTAACCAGGTCCTCGACCTGACCTAACTCCAATGTATTTGCAGGCAGATGATGTTTGTTGACTGTGGTAGCAGAGAGAGTTATTGTCCTGTGATTGAGGAAAGTGTTGGCAAGGTTTTTGATGACATGCGGCACATCAGCTATGAACTCAGTAGCACTGCCTTCAATTACCGCGAATGTAACTAGACAGTTAATTTTGCTGGTGACTCCAAACTGTCTCCACATACTCCGGTTACCAGGACCCATGTCTGAGGTGATTGCTATGACATTCAGCCCGAGTGCTTTCACCTTGGCAAGGATATCTATTATGGTGATCTTTAAGCTCAAAGCTGACATTGAGCGACCAGTAAAATGATACCCGACCACCTGCTTCCATCTTTTTGGCTATGCCTGCAAAAATCACCCATATGTAAATGTGAAAGGATAAATGGGTATAGTTTGAATTTGTGATAATAATGAAATTGAAAGATAAATTGAATCAAGCTAAATATAAATAAATGATGTATTGCCTATCACTGTTGTTTAGTTCATGAACAACCCTTGAACTCTAAGAAAGCCATGAAAATCATGTATATAAACAACAGGGCCGACAACAAGATGCCGACAACAGGGAAAACCAAAAATCTATTCACTATAAAAGCTTGATCCCAACATGTAGTTACAAAGCTAGCTACTGTCTCCATTATATCAATGAATTAAACCACTATTATTTATCAATCAGAAGACATATGCTCTTACCACCCAGCATAAAGACCAATCGATGATTTGCCTCCCCTTGATGGCCTGGTAGTGTTATCTGGCCCAATACTTTCTTGCTGCTAGGGTCATACTCTACAGCTTTATTCAGTTCCATCTCATCAAGGGTGAGACAACAGAGCTTGTCAACATCTCTCATAGAAGCAACCTAAAGTAGCATACAATAATCACTGTAAGATCTAATGTATAAATTATCTTAATATATATACATCTTTGGACTTTATAAAAATGATCTCTGACAACTAGGTACATTTTAACAAACATGAGATATGAGCGAACGCCAACAGTTTCATATGTTCACAATAAACAAAACTTTTGCAACTTATTTATGATAAGACTTTTTTGCTGGACCAGGACTTGTCTAGAAAACATATACATATATACATATATACATATATATACATATATACATATATACATATATACATATATATATGTATATACATATATATATATACATATATACATACATACATACATATATACATATATACATACATATATACATATATAGACATATATACATATATATATATACATATATACATATATACAAAAAAAAATTGTTTCCTCACCCCGGATGCCCCGTATGGGTGGTAAATTCTGCTCTAACTCGGGTCTCCTACCAGAGACCTGGGAGTTTGACCACTCGCCTCAAGATCTTAGCTGTTCCCAATAGCGCACTTTTCTGCAACTCACCTGAGTTGATTGTTGTTGGTATTTGGGCAAGCCACATTTTATGCGCCGGTGTTATTGCGCCCAGTGCCCCAATGACTACTGGGATTACAGTTGTTCTTACATTCCAGCATTTTTCAATTTCTTCTCCAAGAGGGAGATATTTCTCTACCTTTTCTTTTTCTTTGCTGGCTATATTGTAGTCATTGGGTACTGCTATATCTATTATAGTAGCCCTCTTGTTCTCCTTGTCAACCACCACAATATCTGGTTGGTTTGCTAGGACATGCTTGTCAGTTTGGATGTAGAAGTCCCAGAGGATCTTAGCGCGATCATTTTCATTCACCTTACCAGGAGCTTCCCACCAGTGTTGTGGTTTATTAAGGCCATACTCATCACATAGACTTCTATACACAATACCTGCGACATGATTATGCCGCTCAGTGTATGCGTTTCCTGCTAGCTGCCTGCATCCACTGATGATGTGTTGGATGGTCTCAGGTGCATCTTTGCACAGTCTGCATCTAGGATCGTCTCTAGTGTGATAGATTTTCGTTTGGAGTTGCCTTGTTGGGAGCACTTGCTCCTGGGCTGCCATGATTAGCGACTCTGTATTGGCCATTAGGTTTCCTTTGTTCAGCCACATATATGTCTGGTGAAGATCGCCAACCTTAGATATTTGTTGGTGGTAAGCACCATGAAGAGGTTTCGTGTGCCAGTCAATTTCCTCATCATCAGGGCGTAGGTCCATTGTAAGAGCAGCCGATTGAAATTCAGCTAGCAACTTATCTGAAATGGCCATGGAGGCTGCATATGCTTTGATGCTTTGCTCCTCCTCTTTCACTGTCTGCTGTACACTTTTGAGTCCCCTACCGCCATCTTTCCTATCAAGATACAATCTAGTAGTATCAGATTTTGGGTGGAGTGCTCCATGCATGGTCAGCAGTTTACGAGTTGCTATATCTGTTACTTTGATGGCTTCCTCAGTCCACTTTATTATGCCTGCTGGATATCTTATTACTGGCAGTGTGTAGGTATTTATTGCTGTGATTTGGTTCTTGGCATTGAGCTGGCTCCGTAAGACCTGCCGAAGGCGTTTTTTGTATTCGGTAATGGCTTTGTGACGTACCTCGGCTTCGTGGTTGATGTTGCTTTGCATAATCCCCAAGTACTTGTACCCTTCTTCTATATCTTTGATGGTACCATTTTGCATTCTTAGGCCATCTGTGAGCATAGAGTGGCCTTTCTTAAGAATTAGCCTTCCACATTTCTCAATACCGAAGGTCATTCCGATGTCCTTGCTGTATACCTGAGTGAGGTGTATTAGCGAATCAATGTCCCTTTCTTTGTTAGCATACAGCTTGATGTCATCCATGTAGAAGAGGTGGTTTATCTTGGTGCCACTCTTAAACTGGTACCCATATTGAGTTTCCTCCAGCATATTGCTTAGAGGGTTTAGGCATATGCAGAAGAGCAGCGGTGATAAGGAGTCACCTTGATAGATATATATATATGATAGATAGATATATATATATACATATATATATATATGATAGATAGATATATATATATATATATACCTTTGGGCTCAAATATTCAAACACTAAGCGCAGCATACCAGGAGAAAGTTTATATGTTGCACACGCTGTTGTAGAGTTTGTATGGAAGGAAGAGGAAATGCCATGGTTAATAATTCTGTGTAGCCAGTTGTTCCACATGCAAAGCGTAGCTTTAAAGACTTTATAACAGTCTCCAGCTCGCAAGCAAGACCGCGAGTGCTTCGTCGAGATAATGCCGATAGCTGGTCCTTGTTAAATAACATGCGCATCTTTATCTCATGCTGTCTAAGCTTGGCTTCACCCGCCCTTTTCTCTTTCTGTGCCTAAAACAACAAAATTATGAACACAACCCAAGCAAACGGAAGTATTTTAAGACACATATTACAGAAATACATGAATGATTCAATGTGCAAAAACACCACCCACTGTAACAATTGGACAAAAATGTTATTCTTTACAGAAAAATGGCAGTATGTATATATAGTGTATATAATTACCTGATTGAGTCTTTTTTGAAGGTCAATAACCTTGCGTTTGAGTTGCTCAACCTCCGAATCACCGGTATCATGGAGTAAACCTAGAAAGGAAAATGAACATTGAGGAATAGACATTAAGCTTCTTTAGAACAACTTAAAATATTCAATTATTCAGCTTTCACGCTGTCCTGTGCTTCTCCTCCTTGTATCTAAGGGTGATGTTTAAGGTAGATAAAAGGTTGAATGACAAAAACGTCACAGCTTTTAGTATTTTGTTAGCATCTTTCTGTTAGTATTTCTTCAACCAGACACGCAATAGTAAAAATGTTAGCTGTTTGGTGATATGTTAGCCATACCATGCATTTCAGGATGCAGTAAGGCACAACACATATTAGTGTTAATTGTGATGGTAGCAGAAATCTATTACTGAAACAGATGAATCACGTGCAATACTACATTAGCAATACCATATGCCGCTATCTACCACTCACACAGCAGTTACACACTTAAAATACGTACCACTTTGCTGAATTGGCTGCATGTGAAAAAATAGAGCATGGCAATAAATTGTAGACAATATGAGGAAATCTTTGTAACAGGTTAAAATGTAACATGAAATTTGATTAAAATTCCACCAAGTCTCACCAAACTATCCAACACTGCCAGACTCATGAAAATCAAGGCAGCTAGTCGTGGGTGAAGCAATTGCATGAGATGCATGGCTGCTACTGCTTTGGTATCGGCCATCTATGGCCTTGTGCTTCTTGGCTCTCTCTGTCTGAGGGTGTGGTCTTTTGTGAGCAAATACAGTAGGGATAGCTCCGGGTTTCAAACGTCTCTTCTCAGTCTTAGTCAGGGTAAACCAATGCTCTTCAAAGTGTTTCCGTTAAATATTTATCAAACATATATCATACATAATATATCATATAGTTTTCGGTACACACATAAAATCAGGCCAGTAAGTACATGTACAAGCAGTATGATTGCAGGCCTAAGGCTGCCGCTTGATTTTCTTCTTAAAACATATATTGATGTGATCCATGTCATGGTCATAGTGGTGGTGGTGGTGATAAAGACTTGTTTTTAATCTACAATTCACCCAAATCAATTAAACTTAACTCATTTCTTTCTTTAATTTCCCTCTAGCCTAAAACACCAACTAGCTAAATGTCAGTACTGTTCCAGAAAAAAAAGTAGTAGAAAAAAATCAGAATTATTATTGTTTTTATTATTACAAAAAGGGAGACTCACCTCACAGATTACAGTTGCGTTGCCTGGCTTTAGAAGTTTAGGGGCTCTTGGGTTGTTGCTTGTGTCCAACCTACTGACTTTTTGAACCCATATTTTTCTTAATGAACTGTCTCGAGGAAACCGAAAGAACTGCAAACCACCTTCAGATCGGTTTGTGCACTTAACTGCCCAGCAATTTACCATTTTAATATACAAACCGCAGTCGCGTCTACGAGGCAAAAGACCGAATGAGCCTTGCAAATTATTTTGGCGCCTGTTCTTGTTTAGACAGGTATTAATCAGATTAAAAATGGTTTGAAACCCCACTTCTTGTATATGATTAGAAAGCAAAATTTTTGCTTATTTAAATGGTATTGTGCAGGTCTAAATCCACGATCTCTTTTTTTGCAAAAGTGTGAAGTATTGAGAGCAAGGTACAAAAATTCCATTAGAGATCAGTATGTCGATCGGGTTTGTTTGGAAACGAGCGTTTTTGTTTCCAGTTTTTGGTCACGGGACTCTGTGAAACTACACGGCTCTGGTGCCTTCAACAACACAAGCGTTTCCGGTGCCAACAAGGAGCTTTGAAGCCACGCCCCTTTTCTGCGCTAGTCAATTGTAGTGATTGACAGAACAATAACATCAGCCATGAGGATGTTCATGAATTTCCACAGTTAAGATAGTAATTATTGCTCATATTAAAAAAAAGATGATTATAGTTTATTACTCTAATATACATGTATGCTTATTATTTAAAGCAATTCAATACCTACATGCCTTGCAAAGTCACGGAATAGATAGTGTTAAGTAAGTGAGTTAATGCAATCAGTTACTCCAATGATATACAGCCCCACACATGGGGGCTGTATATCATTGTTAACGAATTGAGCTATGTGAGGTACATTAGATTCATTGGGCAATATGCGTGTTTATCTAGTTAAAATACACCTGCCGACTCTGCATTACTTCACAATGTCACGTGACTACTGCTCGCTCTCAAGGCTTATATTAGTGAGTTCAGCAATACGGATACTACGTGTGGCTTGCTCAAATTAGCCATTGGCAATGTACCAGGCTTATGGCAAATGGCAGGTCACCAGGCATTCCGTTATTATTCTATATACTCAGTTGATATTAAGGGTTGATTACAAATTTTAATGATCATTCAAGGTCACTAAACTGCCATCAAAGTTTTGTTAACAAAAAAGCAATTGGTGTGCAACTACCTCAAATAGCTGTTTGATGGAAGAGAATAGTTTGTCAGTAACTTGTATCAGTTCTTCTTGTGAGCTGTCAGTAGTGCGCTGCCGTAGGCCTTTGATCAGGTTAGTGGTGAGTCGAAGGCCCGAGAGTTGTGAAGCTCGACTAAGTTCAGAGTAAGCAGTAGTAGCACCCTGAAGAGCACTTGAAACCAACAGCAGAGACTCGGTGCTCCCTGTACCAACACCTTCTAAACTTGCAATCAGCCTTTCTTGCATCTGGAAACAGAAGTGCTATTAAGATATGAAGCTGAAGTATAATATAAACTCTCATAACATGATGGTAAATGTTTAGAAAAGAGAATAAACAGTGGCACATGAGGGCTTAAGGGGCAGCACATGAGGGCCTCAATCTAATAAACAGTGGCATATGAGGGCCTCAATCTAATAAACTTAAATATTCGTTTACAGGAATTTACTTCCAATGCTTATTTTGACCGAGCAACTTTCCAGGTGGTGCTATTTTCATGGTTTTATGTTCTAAAACATAAAACCATAGAAATGACATGTAGACATATACATATATATGTTTACAAGACATGTATATAATATATATATATGTATATTATATATATATATATGAGTACAAGATGATTACCCAACATTGAGCGGGTCAGGAAAAATGTTTTTGCTCACAAAATTCATTTTGTTGGCATAGTAACTATGTTTTTTCTAATATGTTATTGATTGAATATGTAATTTTAAAATCGCTATAATACAAATGATCTTGCAATACCAATAACTTAATACTAACAAAACAGTTTGAACTATGAAATTTTTTACAACAACTATAACTATTTACTTAAGAGTAACATATCAAAGACTAACTATAATATCTACTCAACAATACGGAAAGATTGTTGTTATTGTTGTTAGTTTATTTTTATCATAAAAACAGATGCACACAAAAACAACCTAAATAAATATACTTATACGAATAAGCAATCATAATACAATAAGGAGTGATGAAGGCCCATGCACGTGCACAGTAGCAGGGCTAATCAAGGTGCAGGGCCCGGAGTTGATAATTTTTTTAATATAATAATGTTCACATATTAAGACCTAAAGCCATCCCAATGAGTCAAGCAGATGCCTCTTTAAAGCAAGCCTAAAACTATTTGACTTTTCAATGTACCTGATCGATATTGGTAAGTCATTCCAAATACTGAACAACCGGTAAGTTACCTGTCGATGTCCAGCTGTAGATGTAGACTTAGGGTAAGGTAAGGCATAAGAAGAATGACGAGTAGCATAAAAGTGTTGTTGAACATGAGTGTCAAGAGTAGAATGATGAATGAGCGAGAATACCTAAACGGAATTTGTATGCCTCTTTAATTGGAAGAACTTTAGCCTTTTGGAACAGATCAACTCTATGGAAGATTATTCGCATTAGAGGCTTCTGAATCAGAAATATTTTATTCAAATGACACTCTGCAGCATTGCCTCATGCTTCTAAACAATAAATTAGTTTACTGTTTATTAAACTGTTATGAAGCAATATCAAAATGTCAGTTGGAAACATTTCTTAGGCTTTGAAAATTATACCCAATTTATTATGCAGTTGGCTTCTCAAATAATCAATATGAGAAGACCAAACATTTAATGAGTTGTCAATAACTACTTCTAAGAATTTCACATTTGTAACATTATTTATTGGCTTACCATTGATAATTATATTTTGGCTAAGTTCGAATTTATTTTGATGATTTTTGATTATTATAAAATTTGTTTTGTCAATGTTAAGAGTTAGCTTGTTTGCAGTACATCAATTTTGAACTCTATCTAAAGCTGAATTGATTTCATGGATATTATCATTCAATTTCTTCTCAGTAAAAAACAAATTTGTATCATCAGCAAAGAAAATAGTAGAGAAGGGTTTTTGAATAACAAATTAAATCATTCATATATAGAAAGAAGAACGTATGGCCAAGGATAGAACCTTGTGGAACCCCACATTCAATTTGTTGTGATTCTGATAGAGTAGATTTATTTAGATATATTGACTGAATTCTATCAGAAAGGTAACTTTTAAATAGTTCGACAGTGCTACATTAAAAGTTCTATTTTAGAGTGATTTATGGTGTCGAAAGCCTTTGAGAAGTCAATAAAAATATCTAGGACAATGTTTTTTCCATTTAAAACAGAAAAAGACTGATTTGAAAAATCTATTAGAGCATTATGTGTGCCTTTGCCTTTTTGAAACCCATATTGATGTTTGGTTATTATGCTGTGTCTTTCCAAATGATTCTGCACCTGAGCGTTCACGACTTTCTCAAGAACTTTTGAAAAAACTGGTAGAATTGATATACATGTAGGTCTATAGTTGCTAGACACCATTTTTGATTCTTTTTTTAAACAACGGTACTACCTTTCCGATTTTCATGTTAGTAGGAACAGTGTCAGTGTTAATTGCCATGTTTATTATATACATTTGTAGGGTAAGGGTAATGTAAGGTAGGGTACACACATTTTAAAAAGCTTAGAGAGAACCAAATCCAATCCTGCAGCTTTCTTTTCATTTAGACCAGTTAAAGTGTTACTAACAACACTTTCGTCTACATGACATAATTTAAATTCCGGAAAGCTTTTAGACCTAATCGAATGTAAGTTCAGGCAAAGCTTTAGCAAGCTGAGGTCCTATCTGGGTAAAATAATTGTTAAATTTATTTGCCATCTGTAGTTGGTTTGTTATGATTTCATAATTGCTATCTGAAAGCAACTTAACAGTTTTGTTGTCTTCGATAGCTTTCATTCCACTAGCTTGCTTGACCAATTTCCACATCTCAGCGAAGTTGGAAAATTTATTTAGCTATTAGCTTTTCATAAAACATAAATTTAGCGTTTTAATGAATGTACTGACCTTATTTTTATGAACAATGTACACTTTTTTAAGCTTTGGACTAAAAGGAAACAATATATATTTCTTGAAAAGTGAATCTTTTTTCTTATCTCAGTTTTAATATTGCCTGTAAACCATCCTTTCATAAGATAATTATCAAAATAGCTCTTTTGTTTCCGATTCTTGCAAAGAGCAGTTTTATCAAAAACCTCCAGTGATATTTTTACAAAATTATCGTACGCTTCATTCATAGATTTTAAATTAACCAAGTAATAATAATAGTAGTTATAAGTAATAATTGCACTGATTTGAAAATTAGCAATGTTTAAGCGTCAAACACTATATTAAACTTACGTGCACAAAAAGCCAACACTGAAATAATAATAATAAAAATAATAAAACAAATATAAGAGAATTAAAAATGATTAATAATTATAACCCTACACAATAGTACAGTAACTATCTTCGTTTTTAAATGTGATTGATGAAATCACAAATTACGATTGCGCAGAAATCGGAAGAAAAGATAATACACAAAAAAATACTGTAATAAGCTTTTGTGATGAGTTCGTGTAATATTCATAGGTTAAAAAAGTACTATATCCATACTAAGTTGAAAATAGGCAACAATTGTACAAACGACAGTTTTAAATGAAATTGATTAAAGATATAATAGTTATAAAAAATAAGTTTTAGTTAGGATAAATAGAAAATAGAGTGTAACCTTTGGATACTATTACCCTCATATGATTTTGGATACTATTACCCTCATATGATTTTGGATACTATTACCCTCATATGATTTTGGATACTATTACCCTCATATGATTTTGGATACTATTACCCTCATATGATTTTGGATACTATTACCCTCATATGATTTTGGATACTATTACCCTCATATGATTTTGGATACTATTACCCTCATATGATTTTGGATACTATTACCCTCATATGATTTTTTCATTACGAAGTGGAGCATGATGATTTTTTTACCTTGCCATTATGTTGTGGAAGTCAGCGCTGACTAGCCACTTGCAAGTGGTTTCTGCGTACAATTTGTCATATACCGAATGACTAATAGCTCTCATGCACAACTGTAATTGTTGCAAGCAAAGTGACTGGTGACTGAGTATGGCTCTTTATTACACAAACAACAATTCGATACAATTCAATACAGTCAAGCGTAATGTTGAAATGAGTTTACAAATAACTTCTCAAACATTTGCACTTGTGAATTTAAGAATGTCAAGATTTATATGCATACACAAAGCTGCAGAGGTAGGTCAATATTACCTGTAAGTTAAAGCTGCACAGAGGTAGGTCAATGTTACCTGTAAGTTAAAGCTGCACAGAAGTAGGTCAATATTACCTGTAAGTTAAAGCTGCACAGAGGTAGGTCAATATTACCTGTAAGTTAAAGCTGCACAGAGGTAGGTCAATATTACCTGTAAGTTAAAGCTGCACAGAGGTAGGTCAATATTACCTGTAAGTTAAAGCTGCACAGAGGTAGGTCAATATTACCTGTAAGTTAAAGCTGCACAGAGGTAGGTCAATATTACCTGTAAGTTGCAGCTGCGCAGGGGTAGGTCAATGTTACCTGTAAGTTAAAGCTGCACAGAGGTAGGTTAATATTACCTGTAAGGTAAAGCTGCACAGAGGTAGGTTAATATTACCTGTAAGGTAAAGCTGCACAGAGGTAGGTTAATATTACCTGTAAGGTAAAGCTGCACAGAGGTAGGTCAATGTTACTTGTAAGTTAAAGCTGCACAGAGGTAGGTTAATATTACTAGTAAGGTAAAGCTGCACAGAGGTAGGTCAATATTACCTGTAAGTTAAAGCTGCACAGAGGTAGGTCAATGTTACTTGTAAGTTAAAGCTGCACAGAGGTAGGTCAATATTACCACACTGTTTTTTATGATGATTAGGAATGTAGGCTAATTCTCAGTATTGTAGTTTCGTAGCTTGTACTCCGTATTCCTTGCTCTGCGCTCTCTGTTCTCCCCCTTACCACTGGAGGACCTTTGCTTATACAGCAAGTGCTGGGTGTTAATCAATGGGCTTTCCACGCAAGTTGGCTTTCAAATTACAAGGTTAAATCGAGAATAGCTAAATACTTAAGGTACATGTAATTAAAGAAGGTCAGTTTAGTAAATCCATCACAATATAAATTTTACTTCACCAAACGAATTCAACAAAATTTTTGCTCGAGTTCAAATTTGACAGTCGGGGTGCTTATTACGTATGTCAACACAAAAAGACAGTAAAATTCTTTTCACCAAAACTATTTTTACAACCCCTGAAAAGACACAATAACTGTTTTCTATTAGTGCAGCAATTCTTGTGTGTAAAACAGTCAGTGCATCATACACAGGAAGACCTCGAATCTAGGCATAATGTAATACGCTCAGATTTGAGGTAATTGCTAAGTGATTTAAAATCTTTAGGTTTTTACTGCAATATTTTAAATCACTCGAATGGTTATGAGATTTTTAGTCATCACTGAATTTTTCTCATTTAGAAAAATAATAAAAATGACTAACAACAGAGTAACAACGTCTAGACCAGCCGTAACTAAATACCTCAAATCTAGACAAAGACTTTGTTACAACCTAAGTTCGACGATTCATGAAAATATATACTGGTTTTTGTAATGAAGTGGATTTTTGTTAGCAGGTTAAAAGAAGTTGTCTGACTTTCTGTTTGAAGGAATTGCCACTCCAACTTTGTTACTGGTTTTTAAGTGGAAACTACATTATTACCATTTTGCAGTATATTTTTTCACGAATCGTCGGATTTAGGTTGTAACAAAATCTTTGTCTAGATTCGAGGTATTTAGCTACGGCTGGTATATAGACGTTGTTACTCTGTTGTTAGTCTTCTTTTTAAGTGAGAAAAATTCAGTGATGACTAAAAATCTCATAACCATTTGAGTGATTTAAAAAATTGCAGTTAAAACCTAAAGATTTCAAATCACTTAGCAATTACCTCAAATCTGAGCGTATTATATTATGCCTAGATTCGAGGTCTTCATGTGCATGACGCACTGACAAAAACGGCATCGTTTGGGCTTTTCTTACCGAATTAGTTTGAAAAAAGTTTAATAGGCTTGATAAAATTTATAGTGAAAGCGAAAACAGAAACTGATAAATGATAAAACTTTAGTGATAATAAGTTGTAATTCAGTAAAATAGTTAAAAATCATACTAAAACTTAGTTTTAAGTATGTGTTTAGTAAGTAAAACCTATTTGAGGTGAATTCAAAGTTTATGTTAAACGTACGCCTGTCTTGAAGGCATAGACCTACTAATTACTATTAATGTATAGTTAATAGGTCTTTGTTTGAAGGTAAGAACTCCCTACAGTAGGCCTACTTTCTGCACATGATTCATTATAATGTTACATTTTATTGCAGATCATTACCGCTAAATACAATAAAGTTACTGTGGGTATCTATGGTTACTAAGATTAACATACTATTTTGTTATTAATTTTTAATATGTACAGCACTTGAAGAAAATTTTCTTAATTTTTACCAAAGAATGTTTGCATTATACAACTACTATAGTTTTTATGCCACTACATACGATTCATTCACCGATTCACGATTTTTTCACGATTCTACGAAAGTTGTAGGATAATTTTTGTTATAATCATCACGCGTCACGATATCTCATGTAATCATGATCTTCAAGCATGGTAGTACAAAATAAAAAATATTTTCACATTCTAACACTACGCTACACTGTCCACAGCATGGACATTGTAGCGTAGTGTTAGTGGACAGTGTAGCGTAGTGTTAGAATGCCTGCTTGCAGAACAAGTAGTTCAGAATTCAATTTTAGTACGAAGAAGGTTTTTCATTCCTAGATTTTAATTAATAGACGAACTGGACACACGGAAACTGGACACACGGAAACTGGACACACAGACAAACATATACTTAGGTATGCAATTCTTGCATAGAAGTGCGTGTGTGTATAAAAAGGTTACTGTTACGACGATACTGGTACCTCTTGATACTGGTACGAATGTAAAAATGAGATATTGTAATGTCCTTTGTTTCACCAAATAGAGAGAAAATGTCGAGGCTCTTCTTACAGAAATAATACAATCATCCGAGTGAAACAAATTGGCCTTGACTGCAGATATAGCAATTGAATCTAACGAAAAACCGTAAATAGAAGTTCAAGAAAACACGAAAAAACATCGTGTTTTATAGTTAAAAAAATTCATAGAATTTCAAATAGTACGTCATTCAGTGTGTGCCCACGCTATATGGTATATGATAATGTACCAACAGGCCTTCTATAGCTCAGTGGCAGAGCGCGTGGATTTAAAATTGCGGTTGCAGTCTCAGTGAGTTAAAACCCATCGGAATGCAAAACTTTAATTCCAAAATGTTAATAGCTCTAGCTGGACAAACAAAGACACAAACAGGCAGACACACAAACCTTGAGACATATAAATTATATATAGACTAGCTGAATACCCGGTGTTGCTCAGGTAATAAAAAGTTTTTGCACAGAAAATTGATTTGTATTTAACATATAGCAACATTTGCCATACTAACTTTCAAACTATATATCATGAGAAAAGTGTTTTGTGAAGTTGGAAAAAATTAAGAGAAAATAAAAACAACTGTAAAAGTTTTTAAACAATGTGAAACAGCTGTAACTTTCAAACTTTATATCGTGAGACAAATTTTTTGTGCAGGTCAAATAAATTTAAAAAAATAAAACAACTACAAAAGGGTTTAGATGTAATCCCCTGCGGAGCCCAAGTTTTTTCTGCTAGTTTTGATTTGTTTATAGGGTCAGAAAAAATATTCAATTTTATTTTTGTTAAATTATAGATTTTTAAAGACTTTAAAATGTCATTTTTAACATGTTGGGCTAAAGAGTATTCAATTTAATAATACATTAACGAACTTAGCAAGAATGTAACAAACAAAATATAGTTACTATTATGACAGAATTAAAAAATTTGTTTGAATAAAATTATTCAAAAAGTTACAACTGATTGTTAAAGTCACATAAGAAACCGCTCGAAGCAGTTTCTTTCTTTGTTTAGACATGAAAGAACCTCACATTTTTGACACTGAATGTTACTTTGCCCTTCAGTACACTGTTTGCACTGTCCTCTTTTCTCAGCCATTATGGGCCAGTGATAATAGCCGTCCTGCTTCATGTCTTTGCATGGTGATTGTTGGCACACTTACGTGATGCAGCTTTGATGAGGCTTCTGGTGACAATTGACTGGAAACGACGTCTGCCTATAACCTCTCTTGTTGGTATTGCCAATAATTGGCAATCACAGCGGTAGAGTAGCCAAGCATTGACGATAGCAACTGTTACAAAGTTCCAGAAGATGTACTTGTACCACCTCTGTGATCTCATGAGAAATCTATGTCTTCCCAAAAGAAATCAGGCTTCAACACCTCTCAAATTATTATTTTAGTTTTTGATGATTGCTGGAATTGATACAGGCACATGTTCTTATCTTTTTTGTCCCAGAGTATTGCTTCAGTAAGTGGCTCAATTCTAGTCATGATGGAAAGCATAGAAACAGCCCAGTTGTCAAAAAACGTACCTACTATGTTGTGGGTTTAGATATTTGAGGCTCATTTGTGGTTTAGTTAAAAACAAGAATTTTAAAGATAAACTAGTTGGTGGCCATTTACTACTACTAGTAAATCATTATTATTACATTTATAAAAAAATCCGGTTTACAATTCTATTAAAACCTATTGTATTATTTATAACACACAAATATACTGAATTGAATAACTGTGTTGTTCAAGTGCTCGTCACCAATCTGTTAGCAATAATTGAATGTTCTGTTTGTGTGATTCCATCATTTTTCAAATTTTACTAACCTTATAACCATCCAAAGTTTTGCACATATCAAGCTATTTCACAACATGCATGCCATACAGTTTGAAGCCATGTGGAACAGACAGGAAACCATAGTTAGCAACCAACCAATCAAACTTTTTGGCTTTTGTGGTAAAGATAACCCATTGGGCTTTAAGGGATAATAAAGAATTAGCAAATTTATGCATACATATGTATTATGCATACATATGTATTATGCATACATATGTATTATGCATACATATGTATTATGCATACATGTGTATTATGCATACATGTGTATTATGCATACATATGTATTATGCATACATGTGTATTATGCATACATATGTATTATGCATACATGTGTATTATGCATACATGTGTATTATGCATACATATGTATTATGCATACATGTGTATTATGCATACATATGTATTATGCATACATGTGTATTATGCATACATGTGTATTATGCATACATATGTATTATGCATACATGTGTATTATGCATACATATGTATTATGCATACATGTATGAAAGCCATTTGTGATTTCAACAAGTTTGATGTGTTAAATTAAAGACAAGGGGCTCTGCAGGGGCCGCGGTCAAATGAATTAAAAAAATAAAACAGCTATAAAATGGTTTAGATGTAGATGTGAAATAATTAGCAAGTAATGGCTAAATTAAGTTGGTTTTACTACAATTACAATAAAAGATGATTCAATAATGATACAATTAATACGAACTGAGAAAACAAAATAAAAATCTGGAATATTTTGAATTAATAATAACAATTCTTGCATAAAAGTGTGTGTGTATAAAAAAGGTTACTGTTCCACCAGAAGCTATCCATCAAAACTTTGAAAATTTCGAGGCTCTTTTCTTATAATTATCAATGTGAGAAGAATTGGCCTTGACCCTTGAGGTCAAGGCCAATACCATAGTAATTGAACCTTACAAAAATATTTCTTAACAGGAGCATCGTAACGCATGGACGCAATGCTAAAATAGTTAGCGTCTGCATTCGCTATGCGGTACATGATAATGGCAAGAGTGAGTTCAAATCCGTCAAATTGTGGATTCTTTAATCTAAGATTTTCCTACCTATTGCGCTATCCACACACATACATACAAATGACCAGTTTTGAGAAATATATATATAGGTATAGAAATATATACATAGATATTGAAATAGTATATGTGGTTTACACTGTAAAGTAAAGTGCTCAATAATCGAGTCAATTAGAGCTGTGTATGAAGTTTATTAAAAACTACAGGTTAAAATCATTACTACTATTAGTTTCATGCAATCGCATTGCAATCTTCAGGTAGAATGACTAAAATGTATAATGTACAAGCTATAAAATTACTTAATAAAGCTGAGGGCTTAATACTATTGTGTGATATATATATTATAGTATACAGCAAATTATGTAATCAAATTATGTTATTGAGCTAATTAGGTGTTTTCTGGCATGCCGGCATGTGAATATCAGCTAACTTCTAGTGTTAAGACTGGCTAACTTCTGTTCGAATATGATGAAGTACTTTTCCCATAGACATAACTGGCAAGATTTTGTTGATGTGTTGTAAGACCGCGCTCTTTTGATGATCTTCCAGGTTATATTATAGCGAATGTTCTTGTCTTTTAAGTCCCATATGTATTTACTCAATTCTGTTTGTAGCCTTTTAGTAGGATATTTAAAGGATGTTTTGTGGTTGGCTAGTCTTGTTTTAAAAGTTGTTTCAGTGAGGCCTACATACGTTTGTGTCTCTTGCCCATCGCGTTCTTCAGACTCTACAGTTGCCTGATATACTATGCAGTTTGAAAGGCATTATCCATTTAGAGGGCAATTTTCCCGATTTTTGCAGTTGCATTTTCTGTCGATGTTGGTTGGTTGCGATAGTGCTTGTTTATTGTGTCCGCTAATTATGTGGTTGATATTTGAAGTACAGCTATAACTTAGTTTTACAAAGTTTTTGTTGAAAATTTTGTGTAATTTGTGTTCTGGTGGAAATTCACTCTCCAGGATCTGGAAAAATTGTTTACCGATCTTGTATGTTGTATGTTGCTCTGGTATTTTAAAGAAAAGTTGTATTTACTGTTTACTGTTTTACTGCATTTAGATATTGAAATATATATATATATATATATATATATATATATATATATATATATATATATATAGATATATACAGTGAAACTCGGCTAACTCGACCTTCACGGGACCGAAAGAAAGTGTTGGAGTGACCAGAGCGTTCAAGTTATGAGAACACTGTCACAAGTGTATGTATTATTGTATTTATCAGTACATATACAAACTATATATAAATCAAAAACATTGATTGCTTGTTGCAAGTTAAGAGACCTCTCATGTAAGGTTTTAACAATTTTTATCAGAAAGTATAAATATTTTCCTTTTATTACTTGAGATTCGTTTGTTTGTTTAACGTGATGTGACTGCCAGGACGTTTTCAGATTAAAATAGGCAAAACCTGATCGCGGTTGAAACTTTCAGAAAAAAAGACATACTTTTCTTTTGAGCGTTTTAACAAAAACCAGTTTTGCTGATTTTTCTTAAAGTTCATCAGAAGGTTTCTTGGGTTCTCCATGCTTGCGGAGGGCTATCCCCAAGCGGATGTTTGGTAAAATTTGTCCTTTTGCAGACCTTATGAAAAGTCGCTAACGAAAATATTTTGCCGATAGTGGTAATAATGACGCTTAAGAACTACTAAATGTTGTTGTTTATCTCTATGCCTTGGAATAAAGTGATATTTCTAAAGCAATAACAACTGTCTCGGTAGCCGTTGGGCAAAAAAACTGTTCGACTTAACAAAGTTAAGGTCGAGTTATCTAAAGCAATTTATCATTGCGTGGGAATGGACCAAACAAAACCGTTCGAGTTAACCATGTGTTCGAGATATCCAAGAGCAAGTTATCCGAGTTTCACTGTATATACATGTATATAGAAATGTATATAGATTTAGAAATATATATATAGATATAGAAATATATATATAGATTTAGAAATATATATATATAGATATAGAAATATGTATATAGATTCAGAAATATATATATATATAGATATAAAAATAGATATAAAAATAGATATATATATATATATATATATACATATATATATATATATATATATATATATTGTAAGAGAACCCCACTAACATTTCCTGTCTCTACTAACTCACCAATTTTATTGTCTTGTGTTAAGTAAAACATCGCTGTATCCTGGTCTAAGGCGCCACAAGGGTTGTTTCGACGTGTTTTGACGTGTCTCGACACGCCTTCACTTCCTGCAATTATCTTCCATCCACGCTCGGCATTATGACTTTTGAAGTTCAACTAGTAACACGCAACTGATGATTTAATTGACGATTTTTCTGTTCAGAACATTTTGGCGTTTATCGCTAATTTGTTTCGTTTGACTTCTTGATTTAGCTGTGTGAGTGTTTTTCAAAGACGGCAAAATGTTTGTGTCGATAATTTTCTATTTCTATAATATCGTTATTTTTTATATTGCTGTGGAAGAACTTTTACATATGTTAATCATTTGTAGATTTCACGGTTTCGGTGTTGACTGAATAAAACATCAACGAGTCATCTCCAAATCAGTGAATCAATTCCAGCTTAATACACTTGCCAGCTACGAACCTAGCGTAAACCGCTATAGTGAAATCTTTCCTAGAAGAGAAAATAACCAACGAACATCAAAAAACTGCTGGGCGGACTTAAAGGTGTCTCGTATTTACCGAACGTGTGTACACAAGTGCCACAACTATTGAGCCGACGTACTGGCTATATTCAACTATTGAGCCGACGTACTGGCTATATTGAACTATTTAAAGGACATTGATTGACGCGGGATCCCTGAGCCGCCGTGCAGACCTACACTATTGATATACCACACAACATCGTAACGCCATTTAAGTCGACGAATATACGTTGAGTAATTACCGAAACAACGAACCGGCTAAATAGAACAATATATCTGCCGGCTAAGAACCCTATTCAGACTATTGAGATAAGGAAATATTAGGATACTCGAAAGCGTTAAACATTTCGATAGCTTTATTAGATAACTACTGAACAATTTTAGATCGTTTAAGATTTAAAAAATATTAAAAATTGTCACTCTGTTTTGAAACTGTCATATTATTTTTCTTTGAGCAATTTTGCAATCTTTTGGATTACTATTCTTGTAAACTGCCCTGCTTGGATGGTGGCTAATTTCGGTTGGTAATCGATCGGCACACGGTTTGGCTGCCGCGGTTAGTGTCTTTTCCGAAGTGTCTGTCATTTTTGGCCGGTCCTCGCTCGTACTTTATAATCTATTGTGGCGCTTTCGACTAAGTTTGCAACTAGCATTATTTTGTTGACTTCACACACCTAAACTAGACGTATTGAAATTTCTTGTAGATCACATATTTTGCAGTTTCAATGGTATTGAAGCTCTTTTGTGTAAAAGTATAAGATTTAATTTTTGTATTGATATTGACTTGACTGTGGTATTTACTTTTAAAGCAATCTATTTCAGCTTTTTCACCCTTTTGATTTTCTGTAATTATAAACGAACTCAGGGTATTATCATTATTGCTCTTTTAAACATCATAATGAATTCAGAACAAGATGTCAATTTAGCAGAGCACACGTCACAAGCAGGTAGTGGCCACCGAATGAATAGCCCACCTATATTTAGAACATCTGATCGTATCAAAAAGTCTACATTACTCAAGGATATTCCAAAGTTGATAAATGATGAACTGGAGAAAATAGAAGATTTTCTGACGAATAGGCACACTGAAGAAGAAATGCAAGATTTTTCTTCTGCTATCGAGAAGATGTTAGAGGAAATACAGGAGAAGTGGGTCGAATTGTGTGAATTGACTGATGATAAGGAAAGGTTAACTACACTACACAACATGTTTGAATATTATGGGTCAACTGTTGATGATTGCAAGAGAACGTTAGCAGAGAGAATAGAAGAGGCAAGCAGGGTCAACTCCGCAGAATATGACAGTGATATAGAAAGAGAGCTGGAAGATGCAGCTGCAAAGTTTCAGCAGCTGATGGCTAGAAAGAAGGCAAGGGACTCTCAGAGCTCTTCCACAAACAACAAGAACAATCGTTTTCCAAAATCCGAGACAGGGTCTGCAGCTTCAAACGCTGAGACAAAAATGAACAACTCCGGTTCAGGTGAAATACAAGCCCTCACCAAAGCATTGATCGCAACGATGAAGTCCACAAAGCGCTCAACCCTCGAACCCAGTGTTTTTAAGGGTGATCTTACTATGTTCAAGGAATGGGAAATAGACTTCGACGCCTACATTGAATCAGAAGGCTTAACAGGACTGCAACCACTAAGACACCTCAAAAGGTTTATTTCTGGTAAAGCATTTGATGCAGTCAGTGGGTATTTTCTTACCAACACAATGGATGCTTATGAAGACGCAAGGAAAGATTTGAGAGAAAGATTTGGTAAACAGTATGATGCTGCTCTCGGGTTAAGAAAAAAGCTTGAGGAGTTTCCAAAGATTGGCACAAGGGATGCTGACTCTATGAGAAAATACGCAAATCTTCTAAGTCACATCAAATCCGCAATGCGAGGTTGTGATGAGTTGCGCCTATTGAATGACAGAAACCAAAATGAGATTCTTGCTAGGAAATTACCAGAATGGATGTTGAGATCCTGGGCCAAAAAGGTGAGAGTGTGTGTAAAAGAATATAGCAGTTATCCTACTTTTAATGAATTTGCCGAATTCGTCAAAAAGCAAGCTGAAGATATGGAAGAAGAACGAAAGATCAGCGGACAGGAAGTAAGTCAAAGCTATCAACATAAGCCAGATTTCAATAAAAAGGAAAGGAGCTATGCTCTAGCCAATCCAATGAAATTACGAAGCCATTAAACAGGAACCTCTCAAATAAGTGAATGTATTTACTGTAAGAAAACCCATCTAACGAACGAATGTTGGGCACTTGCTAAGCTGCCAAGAGAACTAAAGAACTTATTTTTTCAGGAGAATGGTCTTTGCTTTGGCTGTACTAAAAGAGGACACATATCAAGACAGTGCCCAAACAGAGCCTTTTGTTCCAAGACAGGATGTGGGAAAAGACATCCAACAGTCCTACACATCGACCTTTCAACAACATCTAAAAATTGGAGAAACCAAGAACAAGCTGCGGTTCCAAAGCCACCAAGTGAAAGAAGCTCAACCACATCGATGCCCAGCACAAATATTCAGCCGAGAAAAGAACCAAGTGCAGAACTTAAACGGATATCTTCAAAGAAAACTGGTACAACAGGTAACTCCCTCAGCATGATCTTGCCAGTGCATATAACTACTGACAAATCTCCTGCAAAAACGCTACTTGTATACGCGCTCCTTGATTCAGGTTCAGACCACTCTTACATCTATACAGACTTGGCAAAATATCTCCAACCCGACTACACAAGAGAATTGGTCACAGTAGAAACTCTCACAGGAGAATCAACAAAATGGGTCACTTTATATCAAGATATTAGAGTACAAGGATACGAACAAGCAGACTTCACTTACTTAGATGCCTATGGTTGGAAAGATATTGTATGCAATCGCGACCACATTCCTTGCAGAAATAATGTGGCAAAACTATCTCATCTTAAAGAGTTTGCAAGCAAATTGCCACCTTTGATGGACATTCCCATTGGATTGCTAATAGGAGCTAATTGTCCCGAGGCTTTTGTCCCTTTAGAAGCATTAGTTCAAGTCAAAGGCTTGCCGTATGCCAGGAAATCAAAGTTGGGGTGGACCGTCTTTGGAGCAAACAACAGACGGTAAGGAGATAGAAGACTTATTACACACCGTACATGCATCAAGCTCGACGATCATGTCCTCATATCTCAAGAAGACATAAAATTTCTAAACATCATGGAACAAACAACGAAAGTGCTACCATCAGGGTCTTATCAGATGGCTTTATCATTTAGGCAGCGACCACACTTACCAGACAACAAACGCCAAGCCGAACAACGCCTCACTTCACTATTTAAGAGATTTGAGAGCGACTCGGAGTTTAAACTACAGTATGTACAATTCATGCAAGAGATGTTTTCGGGGGGCCATGCTGAAGAGGCTACCAATATTGTTCCTCAGAAAGGTTGCGTGTGGTATATACCACACTTTGCAGTAAAGCACCAAAATAAAGGCAAACTCCGTGTGGTATTCGATTGTGCAGCTACATATTCGGGAACATCTGTAAATCAGCATCTGCTTCAAGGCCCTGATTTGACCAACAGTATGCTTGGGATTTTGTGTAGGTTTAGAAAAGGAAAAATCGCAATCGCTTGCGATATAGAAAAAATGTTCTTCAATTTTCATGTTACTCCATCTGACAGATATTATTTGTGCTTTTTATGGAAAACAACAGAGGGAGAAGTCAGAGAGTATCGGATGACAAAGCACTTGTTTGGAGCCACATCTTCACCTGCCGTTGCCACTTATGGTCTGAGAACTTTAGCAGACGACCATGCCGAGGAATACCCAAAAGCTGCAGAATTTATACGGAGAGATTTCTATGTTGATGACGGTATCACAAGCGTGAACACAGCGGAAGAAGCCCAGCAACTTATTGAGGACGCTAGGGCTCTTTGCGCAACGGGAAATTTAAGACTTCATAAGTTCATTAGCAATGATTCTTCAGTTTTATCATCGATTCCCGAGTCGGAGAGAGCAATCGATTTGTTTGCAGATTATCTGTCCCCTCAACGTACCCTAGGATTGGAGTGGGACCTTAATAAAGATTTTTTCAGATTTAGTGGAAATGAGGTTAAAGCGGGGCCTGTCACAAGACGTGGCATACTGTCTGTAGTCGGTCAGCTTTTTGATCCCATTGGTCTTTTAGCACCATTCACACACCAGGGAAGAAATATACTGCAGAAGGTCAATAAGACTAGTGTTGATTGGGATGAACCTCTCAATGAGGAAATGAATCAATTGTGGAACAGATGGGCTACTCAACTGTCACAACTCCAACTAGAAATACCTAGGTGCCTGGATGGGTTGCTGATGCAATGCGTGTATGAGCTGCTCACATTTTCAGATGCCTCGCTGGAAGGCATTGGTGCCTGCTCGTATTTGCGATCCATTGACAACCTAGGAATTGTTTGCACCAATCTTGTGTTGGCAAAAGCAAAAGTCGTACCCAGTAAAGGGGTAACCACCATTCCGAGACTAGAGCTACAAGGTGCCTTTTTAGCCACTCAACTCAACAATACGCTTCAAAGGGAACTGCACATGGATATAAGCAAGTCATTTTTTTGGTGTGATTCAACCATCGTGCTTGGCTATATCTGCAATGATAGGAGGAAATTTCACACGTTTGTTGCTAACAGAGTTAATGGGATTAGACAAGCATCTAACCCTGAGCAATGGCATCACGTACCCGGGGCAAAAAATCCTGCCGACATAGCTTCTCGAGGGATGGAGGCCGAAAAATTAAAACGTACCATGTGGTTTACGGGTCCCACGTTTTTACGATCGCAGCCAGAACTACAGCATAGATTACAGTTGGATATGTCCACACGAAGAAAAGTGTCAGAGGATGATCCAGAAGTTAAGAAAGTCCAAGTTGCCAGAGCGACTGAGATTTCAACACTCATGGACATGTACAACAAGTTGAAGAAGTATAGCCCGCTCAAGGGACTGCTAAGAGCCTTTGCTTACTTACTCCGGATGGCCAAGAACAAATCCTTAAAGATTCCTCTGACGCGACCAACAATTGAAAATATTGAAGCGGCCAAAAGATTAGTATTGAAAATTACACAGACAAAATATTTTCAAGAGGAAATCAGAGTTTTGAAAAAAGGTAACCAAGTGAGGAAAACAAGTTCATTGCTTCGATTAAGCCCCTACCTGGATCAACATGGTTTAATAAGGATTGGTGGGAGAGCAAGAAATTCTTTATCTCTTACCGAGCTAGAGAAACATCCAATAATATTACCAAAGAACTCTCACTCGAGTAAGCTATTTATTAACTACTACCATGAAATTTCACACCACATGGGACCTTCCTACACGCTAACATCCACGCGTCAAAATGGCCTCTGGCTCATATCGGGTATAAGAACAGTTAAAAAACAATTAGGTCAATGCATGCCATGCAAGAAGATGAAAAGAAAGCCTATGAGACAGCAAATGGGAGAGTTACCTCAAGACCGAACTAGCTCTGCCCAACCGTTCACACACACAGGAATGGACTGCTTCAGCCCATACGCGATTAAAGAGGGAAGGAAGGAAATGAAAAAGTACGGATTAGTTTTCACATGTTTGTATAGTAGGGCTCGCTACATTGAAGTTTTAGACGATTTAACTGCCGACGCCTTTCTCAATGGACTACGTTGTTTCATCGCCATACGGGGTTCTGTGATAAAGCTCTATTCTGACAATGGAACAAACTTTGTCGGCGCCAAGAATTTGTTGGACGCGGAAGCAAAAAGATGCCTATGCGATAGAGGCATAGAGTTTGTATTTAATTCCCCGACGGCAAGCCACCAGGGAGGCGTTTGGGAGAGGCAGATCCGTACCATCAGAGCAGTGCTCAATGACATATTAAGGCAAAGTTCTAGACTTGACAGTACTTCCCTAAGAACGGCATTCTATGAGATTGCTGCTATTGTCAACAACAGGCCCTTAGGAGCAATCAACATCTCTAATCATGAAGAAACACCAGTCACACCAAACATGATTCTAACAGGAAGAAAGGAACCCACTGCGCCACCACCTGGAGATTTTGATGAAGCAATATACTGCCATGCTAGATGGAAAAGGGTACAGTGGGTAGCTCAAGAGTTTTGGAGGAAATGGAAGCTGGAATATCTAGACAACATCACGCGTCGTCAAACCTGGACGAAAGTTGAAAACAATTTGAAGGTCGGAGATGTTGTACTTATAGTCGAATCCAATGAGCCGAGGAACTTGTGGCAAATAGGGCGAGTTGAAGATGTGTTTCCAGGTAAAGACGGTTTAGTGCGTAAGGTGACTGTGAGGCTGGGAAATTGTAACTTAGACAAGAAGGGGCGAAAGATGGCAGAACCAACTTATCTTCAACGTCCCATACAAAAACTAGTAAAACTCTTAGAGGATATATAATTCCCACTTACGTTGCCCATATTATATCGTTTAATAGCAACCTCCGTTTGTGGTGCTAATTCAACTTTAGATGTTAGTTTTTTGTTTTTTTGTTTTATGTTGTTGCTTGTGTTGGTTTTGTTGTTGTTAGGATAGAACTTTATATATGTTGTATTACTAACGTAACCTTCAAACCTATTGTTTTCTATTAGAATATGACCTTGGTATTACTACTATGGTTTTGCAAAAAAAGGTGCTGACATGAAAAAAAAAAGAAAAAAAAGGACATTTGTTGAGTCCAATTGCGTACATGGAGCAGCGGAAATATAAAATCTATTAGAATTTAAATTTGGTGGGAGTGTAAGAGAACCCTACTAACATTTTCTGTCTCTACTAACTCACCAATTTTATTGTCTTGTGTTAAGTAAAATATCGCTGTATCTTGGTCTAAGGCGCCACAAGGGTTGTTTCGACGTGTTTTGACGTGTCTCGACACGCCTTCACTTCCTGCAATTATCTTCCATCCACGCTCGGCATTGACTTTTGAAGTTCAACTAGTAACACGCAACTGATGATTTAATTGACGATTTTTCTGTTCAGAACATTTTGGCGTTTATCGCTAATTTGTTTCGTTTGACTTCTTGATTTAGCTGTGTGAGTGTTTCTCAAAGACGGCAAAATGTTTGTGTCGATAATTTTCTATTTCTATAATATCGTTATTTTTTATATTGCTGTGGAAGAACTTTTACATATGTTAATCATTTGTAGATTTCACGGTTTCGGTGTTGACTGAATAAAACATCAACGAGTCATCTCCAAATCAGTGAATCAATTCCAGCTTAATACACTTGCCAGCTACGAACCTAGCGTAAACCGCTATATATATATATATATATATATATATATATATATATATAGAAATAAGTCTGAATTATGTTTAACACAGAAATATTTACTCAAGCCATAAATCACTAGCGTGGGAATTTAGGGCTGCAATACTCAGCGCAAACCAAAATTTCTGCAAAATTCTCAAGTTGAGCAAATTTTATTTCCTAAAAAATACCAACAAAGATTAGTCAACTCCTGTAATGGCAAATTGGCTGTTGAGATTTCTATTCAAGCAAAGTATTATACCCGTTTTTTTTACTAAATATTAAATAAGTTACAGCTTCAAACTAATTCAAACTTACATTGTGATTTTCTAACATACTTATTAGTCAAAAAAATTTATATCTCACCATTTAAATAGCACATAAATGATGTGATTAAAATATATTTCACTATTGGAATGGGTTTGTATAATCATTTTCAATAGGTAGTAATTTTCACTTTCAATGATTCTCCAAGTTTTCATGAAAAGTAGTTATAATCTGATTATCAATCGTTTGAACATAACTGCATGTTGATTTTACAACTGCTTTGCCTCAATTTGTCCATCCTATTCAATATCTAGACTAACGAGGACTATTTTATTGAAGGTCAATTATACTGAGTCACAAGTAAATTGGCCTGGGTAAGTCTCTAAAGAACAAACTATCAAGAGCTTGAGTTTACAGAAAATGTGAGTTGACTTTTTTATTTGAGTTATGTAAATAAAATAAATTTGCGTAAAATAATTTCAACAACATTTGGAAACATCTGATGCTGCGATGCATATTTTATAGGCTGCTTAGTGCATTAGGCAATATTAAATAATTCAATGTTACTGACTCGATATTCAGCAGTGATCAGATGTAATATCAGAAGTCAATAGTTGAAATCTAATAATACTTTTCAATTGATTATGTGAGAGACTTAATGCTTTCCTAATGAGCCAATGACAAGATAAGGAGTGCCTACCTTAGAAGCCTGTGTGCGGTACTGCTCGTAGGTCAGTTTGGATTCCTCATGAGAAGTCAAGTCTGTGACATTTAAAGCTCGTCGTATCTGAATTACATCATATACACTCCAGGTAGCTGACCGCAAACCAACAAACTCCGATGCTGCTTGCGATTCTTTTACAAATGCTACAAAGTGTCCCAAAGTACTTTCCATCACTCCGTGTATAAACACGGCATAAAGATAAGATGAACAAGTTACTATTTCTACTGCTACAATTATTACTACTACAATTACTACTACAATTACTAATACTACAATTACTACTACAATTACTAATACTACAATTACTGCTACAATTACTGATACTACAGTTACTACAGCTACAATTACTACTACTACTACAACTAATACAATTACTACTTCTACAGTTACTACTACAATTACTACTACTACAATTACTACTACTACAATTACTACTACAATTACTGCTACAATTACTACTACAATTACTGCTACAATTACTACTACAATTACTAATACTACAATTTCTATTGCTAAAATTATTACTACTACAGTTACTACTGCTACAATTACTACTGCTACTGCTGCTGCTGCTGCTACTGCTTCTGATCTCTCTCAGTTACGCATCCTTCATGTTTTATAAATGCCGAATAGTGTGTGAGTGAAATGAAAATTAGTGAAAAGTAAGCAAAAGTGAAAATTTATTGCAGATTTTATCGTTTAATATAATATTTACTATAAACTTTAGTTCATTAAATGTATCTACTATAAAACCTCTAATTGAGCACCATCATGAGGGAAAGTAAAGATGAGGGGAAGTAAACATGAGGGAAAGTAAATATGAGGGAAAGTAAACATGAGGGAAAGTAAATATGAGGGGAAGTAAAAATGAGGGGAAGTAAACATGGGAAGTAAACATGAGGGAAAGTAAATATGAGGGGAAGTAAACACGAGGGGAAGTAAACATGAGGAGAAGTGAAGATGAGGGAAAGTAAACATGAGGGAAAGTAAATATGAGGGAAAGTAAACATCAGGGAAAGTAAATATGAAGGGAAGTAAAAATGAGGGGAAGTAAATACGAGGGGAAGTAAACATGAGGGGAAGTAAACATGAGGGGAAGTAAACATTAGGAAAGTAAAGATGAGGGAAAGTAAACATAAGGAAAAGTAAACATGAAGGAGAGAGAAGGTGAACATTCAAAAAAGTAAACATGTAGCAGGTAAACATGTGGAAGGTAAACATGTAAAAAAGGAAGCATGGCAGAAAATTAAAAATGAGGGAAAACCGACATGGGTTTCTTTGAGTTCTGTCAATGGTCAACTGAAAACTAACTTGAGATGATGATTGGCTGTATTGAGAAGTGGCAACTACACAAAGATCTACCATTATGAATTTTCACAGGTTCAGCCAGCACTGTTACTATTACTACTACTACTACTAATCAAATCGTAACATCAACATCAATGTTAATGCAATTAATATAATGTATGAAAATCTGTTCATGGGAACTTGTGGTATGTGAGGCTATGTGCTTTATCACTGCTTTTAGTGTTTACTAAAATACGAGGTTATGTGTGCTATTTGATGTAAATACAGTAATTTGTGACATTATGTGGCCGCCAAAACACTGAAACTTGGGTGTGAGATATATAGATTAATTTGACTAGAAATTCTCCTGTCATACAGCCCACGACCAACGTGATATTGAAAAAAATAAAGGGTACATGGTTGAGAAATGCAATATTAGCAGTCAAATGGCACTGCAGTGCAATAGGATAACTGCAATGATAGCTGTAATGTACTGGGTGTGGGTGTTATTATGTACAACAAACAGCAATAATGAAAGGAAATAATTATATGTTTATATTTTTCCCCTGCAATAGGAGAAATGCAATATTACAAGTAAAATGCACTGATATTATTAGAATAACCAGTATTATTAATATAGTAATAAAGTAATAATAGAAAACCAATGCACAATTTTGTTTACATTTCAAAATGTCATTGCCAACAATATCAAGAAGTGATATTTATATAGACTTTCAGAAAATATATTTAACAAAACTATTTAGAAAAAATAATAACAGTAACATATTGCTCAACATCGATGTTGTTAGTGTGGCTATAACACTTCAATAGTCATCCAAACTTATAATTAAATATTGTAATAATCTCATTAGAATCGTTAGAAACAAATATCATCGTCATTTCCTTTACTTTCACTGCGTTGGACATCAGTTAATATATAATACAGTAATAACAGAAAACCAATGTAAAATTTTGTTTACATTTCAAAATGCTATAGCTAACAATATCAAGAAGTTGTGATATATATATAGATTTTTAGAAAATTTATTTAACAAAACTATTTAGAAAAAATAATAACAGTAGCATATTGCCCATCATCGATGTTGTTAGTGTGACTATAACATTTTAATAGCTATTCAAGCTTATAATTAAATATAGTAATAATCTCATAAGAATCGTTAGAAAAAAATATCATCGTTATTTCCTTTACTTTCACTGCGTTGGACATCAGTTAGAATACCAAAGTACTCAAAAGTGTCTAAAATGTCAGTTACTTTGAAATAGGCAAAAAAGACACGATTATATTTCTGTACTTTTACGTTAATTACAGAAACCTTCGGCAATTCGACAATGCTATAGACTGGTGAAATTTGCATGTTATTTTTTCGTGAAATGTGCACGACTTAATGGTTCTATTCTCTGTCGCTAGGCGCTTCGTTTGCCGGTCTTAATTTTGATAAAAGTAAGGCTTAGCAAGTTTTAATAATGATTGTTGGCCAAATTAATCTGTCTATTTGTGTATAATCCGTTCAGATGGGTAAGTTCTAAGATACTGTCGACACTTTTCAAAGACTTGGTAATATATTCAAACAGGTTTATATGTGTTTTGTATCGTTATTATACTTAAACGACTCATAAAAACTCATATCATAAAAACTCTCAAACATTCGCTCCGCTCGTTTGGTCATGGAATAATGCAAGATAATTTTAACACATGCATTTCAAAATTGAAGTTACTGCGATAAGGTTATGCTCGTCTGCTTCTCTCCCAATCTCTTTCTTCCTCCCTCAGCCTCCCTCTCTCACTTTTCTTCGATCTCTCTCCCTCGATTTCTCTGCCTCAATCTCTCTCCTTCGATTTCTCTCATTTGGTCTCTATTTCCCTCAGTATCTCTCTCCCTCTCTCCCTCTCTCCCTCTCTCCCTATCTCCCTATCTCCCTATCTCTATCTCTCTCTCTCTCTTTATCTCTCTTTATCTCTGCCTCTATCTCCGCCTCCATCTCTGCCTCTATCTCTGCCTCTATCTCTCCCTCTATCTCTTTCACTATCTCTATCTCTCTATCTCTATCTATTTCTATCTCTCTCTCTCTATCTCTGCCTCTATCTCTCCCTCTGTCTCTTTCACTATCTCTCTATCTTTTTCTCTCTATCTCTCTCTATCTTTCTCTCTATATTTCTCTCTATCTGCCTCTATCTCTCTGTCTTTATCTTTCTCGATCTCTCTTTCCCTCTTCCGATTTCTCGCTCGATATCTCTCTCGGTATATCTCTCGATCTCTTTCTCCATCTTCCTCGATATCTTTCTTGATTTCTCTCTATCCCCTTAACTATATATATATATTTCTCAAGGTTTGTCATCTGTCGTCTGTTTTCTGTCATCTTCCAGTATGTCCAGCTATAGCCATTAAAATTTTGGAATTAAAAATCCACATTTTGCCAGATTTGAACTTGCGGTGATTGCGAACACAGTTTAATAACCCAGCGCTTAAACTACGAGACCACACAAGCTTTAACTACGAGACCACACAAGCTTTAACTACGAGACCACACAAGCTTTAACTACGAGACCACAGAAGCTTTAACTACGAGACCACACAAGCTTTAACTACGAGACCACACAAGCTTTAACTGCGAGACCACACAAGCTTTAACTACGAGACCACACAAGCTTTAACTACGAGACCACACAAGCTTTAACTACGAGACCACACAAGCTTTAACTACGAGACCACACAAGCTTTAACTACGAGACCACACAAGCTTTAACTACGAGACCACACAAGCTTTAACTACGAGACCACAGAAGCTTTAACTAAGAGACCACACAAGCTTTAACTACGAGACCACACAAGCTTTAACTACGAGACCACACAAGCTTTAACTACGAGACCACACAAGCTTTAACTACGAGACCACACAAGCTTTAACTACGAGACCACACAAGCTTTAACTACGAGACCACACAAGCTTTAACTACGAGACCACACAAGCTTTTTCATCTTTGCCATATCTTAGCTTCAAGACAGCGATGCTTTTTTGTCCTCGACGTATTTGGACTAATTTGTTTTCAGCAAAATGATATATACAATAAATTCTCTCAAAATTAAAATTTGGCCAATAAATTCTAATAACTTTATGAAACACGATGCTTTTTTGCATTTTTTGTTCTACTTTTGGCTTATCGTAAGGTTCAATAGCTAAATCCGCGCTGAAGGTCAATACTTTTCATGCAGACAAATCTACATGTATCATCTCAAGTAGGAATGACCTCTACATTCTCTCACCATTCGATCAGACAAAGACAGTACAATATCTCATTTTTTACATTTGTACCAGTATCGAGAAGTGTCAGTATCGTTGTATTGAAAGTTTTGATAGATAGCTGCTGGTGGAACAGTAACTTTTTTATACACAAATTTCTATGCACAAATTGTTATTGTTAGTTCAACATATTCACAATTTTTATTTTGTTTTTTCAGTTCATATTAATTGTATTATAAACGTATCATCTCTTATTTTAATCATAGCTAAACAGACTTAAAGATGTGGTTGCATCAAAAAGGTTGATTTAATGAAATTAAGACCAATAAAAGGCTAAAACATCAGCTACAATTTGAAGTATTTTTTGTCTGTAGACTAACCCTTGTCCAGAGATATACATGTATGCCTTTGAATGAGGCCATCTTTTAAAAAGCTCAGATTCCAGCGGGTGCTTCATTTGTGACATAACGAGTGATACATTTAAAAAGATTCCACGAGCGATAAATATAAGACCGCTTCATTAGCCAATCATCAGCACAAAATTTTTATATAAGTTGTAATAAATGTTATCACTCGTAAAACGCGTTGTCTTTGATCTCAAAATTAGGAAATTTACTCTATTATTAGATCGCATGGATATCAATATTTACTAAATTAATTAACATCAGTACTTTAATGAATTACTCGATCGACACGTTTTATTGACTAAAAACACAATTGTAAAGATTACTGTAAAGTTACTGCGAAGGTGACTCAGAGTTTTCTGAGCATCAGGAAGTTAAAGTGCTACGGAGGAAGATAGGAGAATGAAGATAAATTTATCTCTTACTTTTAGTTTTCTATTAATAGACATACTGTTGTGTTTACATTCAGATTATATTGCCCCGTTTGAGGCTATAATGTAATTTTCTGTGTGCATGTGCGAGATACAGATTAACAGCGAGTTCTTGACGGCCTTTTTTTTAATCCGTAGCATCTAGCAATACAATGGCTTAGATTGATGAATATACTAAAGTAATAATTTTAGTACTCGGGAATACATTTACTAATTAATAGAATTATAACATTTTGCTATCACCAATCATCATTTTATAGTTTTTATCGTTTCATTTAGCTATATTGGCTTCAAATTTCTGTGGCAGTTTTAACTAGTAAATTAGATTTATGATTAGACTTTAGATATTCATTTCTCACTTGTAGAAAATGAAGAAACTCGAATGATCAATGCACATCTTTAACTTCCAGAACCAAAGCTTTGAATCAATGGCTTGGTGTACTTATGCTTTTGTTAAACATTTATTCATTTTTAAAATTACACTCGCAATATATCTAACTCCCAATTTGAAAGCTTTTAGTAGATACACGTTAGGATGACATATCTATGAATGACATATTTATTGCATTTGTTTTATTTATTACAGGATGTTTATGTGGTCCCACCAGCCGAAACAGCTTTTTCAGTGTGAAAACTGCCATGAATGAGAAAAAGAGACTTGAATGTGTGCTGCATAAACCATGTTTTATTTGAGTTTGCTGCAGTAGATGAATTTGTCCTATTGTATAAGCTGAAACTATGTGAGTGGACACGACTTGGATGGATATTTTTAATAAAAGCTTTATGCCGAGATGAAAACTTTTTTGCTTGTAAAAATTATATAATGAAATAATATTGTTGAAGATAATGCAAAACATGATTTGCAGAACATTGAATACATCATAGCCCCGTGGACAGCTGTGTTGAAATCTTGTCTGATAGATGGAATTTATGAACTGTAATCAGAGCTGCATGGGCAGGTACTTTTGCATAGCTCAACCATTTGTTTAGTACTTGAATCATCTAATCAAATGTGACCAGTGAATTTATTTTTACAAATTGATACCATTAATGACTTGATAACGTTGACAGTCGACTATACAATGTACACGACTTTCAGGGATGTAGCTGGTTTCACCACATATTCTTGTCCTAGATGCAGCTTGCTTATTTTACTTAGTAAGAAACTAGTTTTCGGCGTGGGCATTGATATACAGCCCCCCTCCAAGTATAGGCAACAGGCATAATGTGGGCAGAGCTTTGTGGGGGCTGTAGATCATTAGCGTGGGTAGCGGCGGAACTGTATTGATACAAAGACCTTATTCTACATAGTTTGTTTGACATAATTACCGTACACCGGTAAAATTGGTAGTTGATACTAAGATGTTTACACAGCATTTAGAAGAAGCTAATATGACAAGTTTTTAATTTCCTTTGTTTGAGGCATTTGAGACATTGATAATAATGTATCTGTTAATGGATTTAAAATTTTATTCTAGCCAACATTAGCAAATACAAGATAAAATATATGCCAATAGAGCCGCTTAGGACTAGACTTTAATAGCAATAGCTGATGTGAATACTAGAGATAGAGACAGGTTGTATCACGCGTTACATCATTTTGGGAAAGTCTGGGCATGCTTTTTGGCCTCAGGCTTTTTACCACAATCAAATATTTTTGATCGTAATCTTCAAATATCTTGACAATGAAATCGCCTAACACAACAAACAACATATCAACTGATAGACAAAGAAAAATACTTTCTTTTAAAATCAACTCAAATTTGACTCAACCACATCTTTAATTTAGCTATTACTTGCTAATTGCTTCACATTTACGTTTAAACCCTTTTATAGTCATTTTATCTTTTTTTAATATATTTGACCCGCACGAAGCATTTTCCTCATGATATGAAGTTTAAAAGTTCTGTGACAAAGTTTGAAAACCTTTACAGTTGTTTATATTTTCTCTCTGAATTCATTTCAACTACACAAAACACTTTTCTCATGATGTGTAGGTTGAAAGTTAAAATGGCAAACGTTGTTATATGTTAAGTACAAATCAGTTTTCTGTCCAAAGACTTTTTTATTACCCGGGCAGCACCGGGTTGTACAGCTAGCCTTTCTCTATTATAAGGTACACATCATGTATCACATGTGTATACAGATATGTTAAAAATGCATGTTTGAGGTACATGTGCTACACATATACTTTGGGTGATGTAGCACATTACATGGCTAGCAGCTGTATACATCAAGAAAAGTACACTTGTACTTTTACTTTAGTCATGTATTCCAAGAATTCCCATTTCCTTGCAGCTCACAGGCAAATGGGAATGCTTGTGAGCATATTCTAGCAGCTGTGTTTGTCACATGTGAATGTTCGCAGGTTGATATTTTATACATTCATGGTGTTAAATGTGGGTATGAAATGTGTGATTGTATATTTAGGGCATGTAAGTACTTTGTATAGTATATATATATATGGGAGCTGATATTTGTACCATTTGTATAAGTGTGTATACGCTAGATGCTGTACATGTAAAACATATGCTAGATGTTGTACATGTAAAACACATATGCTAGGTGTTGTACATGTGAAGTACATATGCTAGGTTTTGTGCATATAAAACACATATTCTAGATGTTGTACATGTGAAAAATATGTTAGATATTGCACATGTGAAACACATATATTACCTTACATGTTGTACAGTCATAAATTGACTTACGAGTGCCCAGTATAAGAGAAACCTGAGCTACACACCAGTTTTTTAAACAAGTTTTAGCACTAACATATGAGCCACTTTTGAGATACGAGCACGCGAATCAGTGGCCATGTATGTCAGAGGTGTCTTATGAGAACAGTATCATTCTGTATCTTTCAACTGCTCAGCTTATAATTTTGCAAAGCGCTTTTTGTGCGCATTCATCAGCTCAGAGTTAAATGAATTAAAAGTACTGTGCGTAGACTGAAAGTCAACTGGTACAACAAAAGATAATGCAAGGAAAAAGCGAATGATAACAATTGATATTAATCGTGAAATTATTGAAAAAGATGAGAAAGGTGTATGAATGATTGAGCTGGCTCAGCAATGTGACAGAAATACATACACAGAATGCACAAGTATCAAACAGACAGATAATATTAAAGGCATTAAGCCTGCAGAAGGATTAAACATAGTTTCCAAGCGGCATAGCAATCTTCACAACGAGATGGAGAAACTGCTCATGCTTTGGATGAAAGACAAATAATTGGCCGGCGAGAACGTAACTGAAACAATGCTATGACATTCGGACAAGTTGACTAGTGGTCGTGCATTAACCCTTTGTGACAACACCGGTGTTCGTTTTTTTCACAACATGTTGAAAGGGCAACAAAGGCAAACGCCTTTAGATAGCTTTTAAAACAGCTGATAGTGAGAGAAAAACAAAAGAAAAATAGCTAAGCCGCGAGACGAAATTATGAACGCCAACAAAATTTTTATTTTGTTATGTTTAAAATAAAAGTTTGCCTCCAAGTCTGTGCATTAGAATCTAAATTTATCAAAGTCAAATGTTGTAATGAAGGATAACTTTTCTCTCCTTCCCTGGCAAATGCTAGTGTTAGCTGCTGTTGTATGAATGCAATTTTACATTTTAATTAATCATATTTCCTTGCATTATTTTTTATTTGTTGCTTTTCAAAAGCATGTGGTCAGTTAGGACAATTACCAACATTTTTGTCCAGTTACAATGTCTTGTTTTAAGTGTTTGTGTTTTTCAGCGTATGGAAACCAATCAATATATATATATATATATATATAAAAAAAAATTGTTTCCTCACCCCGGATACCCCGTATGGGTGGTAAATTCTGCTCTAACTCGGGTCTCCTACCAGAGACCTGGGAGTTTGAGCACTCGTCTCAAGATCTTAGCTGTTCCCAATAGCGCACTTTTCTGCAACTCACCTGAGTTGATTGTTGTTGGTATTTGGGCAAGCCACATTTTATGCGCCGGAGTTATTGCGCCCAGTGCCCCAATGACTACTGGGATTACGGTTGTTCTTACATTCCAGCATTTTTCAATTTCTTCTCCAAGAGGGAGATATTTTTCTACCTTTTCTTTTTCTTTGCTGGCTATATTGTAGTCATTGGGTACTGCTATATCTATTATAGTAGCCCTCTTGTTCTCCTTGTCTACCACCACTATATCTGGTTGGTTTGCTAGGACATGCTTGTCAGTTTGGATGTAGAAGTCCCAGAGGATCTTAGCGCGGTCATTTTCATTGACCTTACCAGAAGCTTCTCACCAGTGTTGTGGTTTATTAAGGCCATACTCATCACATAGACTTCTATACACAATACCTGCGACATGATTATGCCGCTCAGTGTATGCGTTCCCTGCTAGCTGTCTGCATCCACTGATGATGTGTTGGATGGTCTCAGGTGCATCTTTGCACAGTCTGCATCTGTGATCATCTCTAGTGTGATAGATTTTCGTTTGGAGTTGCCTTGTTGGGAGCACTTGCTCCTGGGCTGCCATGATTAGCGACTCTGTATTGGCCGTTAGGTTTCCTTTGTTCAGCCACATATATGTCTGGTGAAGATCGCCAACCTTAGCTATTTGTTGGTGGTAAGCACCATGAAGAGGTTTCGTATGCCAGTCAATTTCCTCATCATCAGGGCGTAGGTCCGTTGTGAGAGCAGCCGATTGAAATTCAGCTAGCAAATTATCTGAGATGGCCATGGAGGCTGCATATGCTTTGATGCTTCGCTCCTCCTCTTTCACTGTCTGCTGTACACTTTTGAGTCCCCTACCGCCATCTTTCCTATCAAGATACAATCTAATAGTATCAGATTTTGGGTGGAGTGCTCCATGCATGGTCAGCAGTTTACGAGTTGCTATATCTGTTTCTTTGATGGCTTCCTCAGTCCACTTTATTATGCCTGCTGGATATCTTATTACTGGCAGTGCGTAGGTATTTATTGCCACGATTTGGTTCTTGGCATTGAGCTGGCTCCATAAGACCTGCCGAAGGCGTTTCTTGTATTCAGTAATGGCTTTGTGACGTACCTCGGCTTCGTGGTTGATGTTGCTTTGCATAATCCCCAAGTACTTGTACCCTTCTTCTATATCTTTGACAGTACCATTTGGCATTCTTAGGCCATCTGTGAGCATAGAATGGCCTTTCTTAAGAATTAGCCTTCCACATTTCTCAATACCAAAGGTCATTCCGATGTCCTTGCTGTATACCTGAGTGAGGTGTATTAGCGAATCAATGTCCCTTTCTTTGTTAGCGTACAGCTTGATGTCATCCATGTAGAAGAGGTGGTTTATCTTGGTGCCACTCTTAAACTGGTACCCATATTGAGTCTCCTCCAGCATATTGCTTAGAGGGTTTAGGCATATGCAGAAGAGCAGCGGTGATAAGGAGTCACCTTGATAGATGCCTCGCTTAATTTGTACACTCGCCAGCTTTTTGCCATTAGCCTCCAGTTCCGTCTTCCATTTGGTCATCGACATCTTGATGAATGCCACAAGAGCAGGGTGAACATTGTACATACTGAGGCACTCAAGTATCCAACTATGGGGAATTGAGTCATAGGCCTTTCTGTAGTCAATCCAAGCCATGGCAAGATTAGTTTGCCTTCTCCTGCTGTCTTGACAGACCGTCCGATCCACCAGTAACTGATGTTTAGCTCCTCGGGTGTTGCGCCCGATTCCTTTCTGAGCACTGGTCATATAGTGACTCATGTGCTCTTCCAGTTTGTCTGCAACTATTCCTGAGAGCAGTTTCCAAGTGGTGGGCAAGCACGTTATTGGTCGATAGTTTTTGGGAATCGGCCCCTGCTTTGGATCTTTTATCAGAAGCACAGTTCGTCCTTTGGTCAGCCATTCTGGATGGTCACCTTGTTCTATTAGGTATTCCATCTGCGTAGCCATTCTAGTGTGAAGTGATGTCAATTTCTTTAACCAGAAGGCTTGAATCATGACATGGCCAGGTGCTGCCCAGTTCTTCATACGCTGCACTCTGCACTTGATGTCTTCTTTGCTGATGGTGAGTCCTTGCTGAGCCACAGTGTGTTGATGGTTCTCTTTAAGCCTCTTCAGCCAATTTGCAGTGGTGTTATGAGTGGTCTCTTTCTCCCAGATGTCCTTCCAGAACTTTGAAGTGCTAGATCGGGGAGGCTCAGACATTGGCCTCTGCAGTTCACCTTTGAACTGGGAATACACTCTAGATGGATTATTGATTAACAGTTTGTTCATTCTCTCGTTATCTCGCTCTTTGGTGTACCGCTTCAGTCGTGCCAAGAGTGCTACTAGCCGCTGTTTGGCAGATTCTAGAACTTCTATTGTGGCTTCCCTTTTTGGACGCTCCAAACTGTGGTTAGATTTCTCACTGAGCCTACTAACTTTCTTGCGCAAGTCCTTGATCTTATTTTGTAGCCTCAGCTGCCAGGATGGAATGGCTTGAAGCCTTGTTGGCATTGGCTTAATATCCATCTCCTCCAAGATGACGGTTGCTGTACTGTAGATTAAGGCATTAGTCTCACTGATTGATCCAGTTGAGATCGACTCCAGTGCCATGTTAATGTCCTCTAACAGCTTCTTAGGTATGGCCTTGCTAACTCTTCGTAGTGGTACCCTGCTTCCATAATCATTAGCAGCTGACATCTTGTTGTTGATATTTTCCGCAAGCTCTTTCACCCTTGGGTCAAAGTCCAAGTGCATGCCCGTGAGTCAACACATGATCGTGTATCCATGACAGTGTGTGTTGATATGCACTCCTCGTTGGTTGAGGTTACTTGGGTGAACTTTTCCCTAATTTCATCTACCTCAAGTTGTGATATGAGGTGCTGCTTGATTATGTTACTCCTCAGAGCTACAAGTTGCTTAGCGGTTAGTGGCAATTCAGGGCGCATGTTTATCCACAGTTGACGCATCCTTCCCATGTAGCCCCACTTTTGAGGTTCACTCATAAAGTAGCACTGCATGAGGTCCGTGTTATCAGTCCGAGTCCATTTCATCCGTTTTGAACCAGTAGCCCATTTTTCACTGCCTTGTCCTGGTTCAGCTACAGGCAGCGCGGACCTTGTTTGACCGGGCGACGTCCGAGCCGGCATGGCTTTGGTTATTGCACTCATCATAGAGGTTGTAGACATTATACAAGCAAAGGTCTTGTCTAAGGACCACCAGAAAAGTGCAGCTGTTGGGGTTTGAACCGAGGACCTAATGATCACGGTCCCGATACCTTACCAACTGCGCTATCTGTCCTGAATATATATATATATATATATATATATATAAATAGATTGGGTCAACATGCAAGTAAATTTACATTCGAGCTAAGTCCCAGAATGCATTAAGCTCGTAAATGGAGGTATGACTGTACATGCAAAACATATTTTTAACATGTGTGTCAAAGATGTTGTACATGTGAAACACATGCAAGATGTTTTACACATGAAACACATATGTCAAACATGTGAAACAGATTTTTTAGATGTTGAACATGTGAAACAGATTTTTTAGATGTTGAACATGTGAAACATATTTTAAGGAGGCCTGCTAATTGTGGATGCACGAGTGTGTATATATGCTAAGCGATAGATATATTTTATACATACATGTATATTTAGTGAGCGGGTCTGACGCATATGGGAGTGAGTGTATAAGTTACAAAAGGATGCATTACAAATGCAAAGTAAGCGGTAAATATAACTTACCAGCAGCAACCAAGCTACTCATTTCATATAGTGAATCAGCCCATCGAATGACTTCTTCACTGACACCTTGAATCTCTCCTCCATGAAGGATAACTTCAAGCTTTTGTTCATCTGTAAACCAGCCATTCATTTCTTTGTAAATGTCATCCATGGTACGTCGCTCCACCTTCAACACCAAAAAAATGGGGGAAATACATTACATTTCACTTTCCAAGATAATTTTTGTTACCTGTTTTGTTAGAACCGAATGATGTTAGATAATGATCGTCAGGGTTCAAAGTATTGTTGTGGAATGTAATACACTGAGAGCGGAGCCTAGGGCTGAGCTAAGCCAAGCCGGGCTCAGTCAGGCAGGATAACGAAGTCAGAGTTTAGCCAGGCCAAGCCAGAGCCGTGCCGAGTCAAGACCGAGCTGAGCCGAGCCGTGACAGGTCCAGCCAAGTAAAACGGAGGAGGAGCTTACTAGCTATATAAGCTCGAACATTTGTGTAGAAGAGCAGAGCTGTTCTGGGCCTGTTCATTGCCTGTTACTTGAGCATTCTTGTACAACTTATGAACTAAGCAAAAATATATGTATAAACTCATGCACTGAGTCTTGTACTAGTGGAGGAAAGGTGAAGATCGCACAAAACCTTTACACTTGTGGTAGCAGTGGGATCGCTGACGATCCCAAGAACTCCACCACAGGACTCACATCAGGAACACTGGACACTGGGAGGATTACTGAACTCTGGATGAACTGGGCTGCTTGAAAAACGGCGACACTGCTCCTACTGGAAGAACGTCTTGACAACAGGAAGAAACCCAGAGAGAGCAGTGGAAAGCCTTGCGGTATCGGACCCAGTAGATGCATTGCTCCGGGAGCAGAAACCTACTAAAGGCTTCGAAAGGACTTACCTGAGAAGGCAGCGTCCTCCTACTAGAAGAACTTCCTATGGGAAGAAACCCACAGAGAGCTGCGGAAAGCCCTGCAGTATCGGACCAAGTAGATGTACTTCTTCGGGAGCAGAAACTTACTAAATGCTCCGACAGGATTTGCCTGAGGAGCCAGCGAGCTCCTACTGGAAAAACTTCCTACAGGAAGAAACCCGAAAAGGAGCTGAAAGCCACGGACACAGTAGAGGCACTGCTCTGGAAAGAGAGCTAAAACCTACTGAAAGCCAGACATGGCCAATAAGAGAGCAAGAAGTGCTGACCCGGGCCCCGATCGACTAGTCGAGGCACTAGAGCGGGTACTACTAATGCCAAGGGCTCAGGAACTGGCACCATGTTTAGGACTTCCCAGTACACGGGAAAAGGAGATGTGGAGTACTTCATTGCTTGCTTCACGGAGGTAGCCGACGCCAACCAGTGGACGGAGGAGCAACCCTATTGCACTTCCGGGAAGCACTGGGCGAACAGGCTGAGGATGGGCCGAGGACCAAGAGGCCATTTTTAATGCCTTCTAGGCAAGATTCGAGCTCTCCATCAGGCAAGCGCTAAGCCAGCACAACGCCATTATACGAGAGGAAAGGACAACAATTTAGGAGCATGCTATGGAGGTCGAAAGGCTGGTATGCATTTCGTACGGGGACCTGCCGAATCGACACTGAAATAGTATGGCTATGGATACCTTCTGCAGCTCACTAAGGGACACTGCCTTGAAACGACATCTGTTGGTCGTACATATGCCCATGCTGGCTGACGCTGTACGGGCCGAGAACGACTACCTCCAGATCCAAGGAGACGAGCGTAAATCCACCGGATCTTCGGTATGAACCCTGGAGGAAGGAACTTCCGACCAGGGGAGTTCGGCCAAAAACCGATGTTATAGGACATCTAGCTCGGCTGGTCCAAACTCTTACGGACAAAGTGGAACGGCTCCAAGAGCCGGTTTGCACTCCAACCGAGAGAAGGAGCCAGCCAGCTACCCTTTGTTGGGGATGTGGGCAACCTGGGCACGTACGGGAAAATTTCCCTCGCTACACCAAACCGGCTTTGGGAAACGAAACACGGCCACAGCAGTAGCTCCGACTACTGGCTGTACCAAAACCAAACAGCCCCGAAAACAATAAGACTACACAGGATTCAGTGACAACCAACGAATGGTATCAACGAGCAAGGACTAGGCTGAAGAAAGTTCGTGCACAGGAAAGGCCTGTGGAGAGACGAAACTACTACCAGTCTTTGAGTGAGGCCAATCTGGACATTCCCACTGTCCCAGATACCACCTACGCCCCTCTGTGCAAATGGCAAAGACGTAGCCCGAAACGAAGGAGGGTGACCCCAAAATCCCCTACACCCCAGACAGCAAGACTCACCCCCACTGGACCAGATGGTCGGAAGCCTGCCTTGAAGGCGGCAGGGCCGACTCCTTCTCCACCTTGAGGATGGCAATCAAAAGAGCCGCGGATCTATCCCAGACGTAGGGCAGCCTGAGGGACCAACCCCGCCCCACCGCAGAAAGGAAGGCTCCCAGGCCTCCCAGAACATGTCTTGGAAGACACCTCTAGGGCGCAAGCCCTCAGCCGACCTCACTCCATCAGCTATTTCCTCCCGGGTAGAGTGGAGGGGCGACCGATCCAGTTTCTTTCAGACACAGGATGCACCACAAACCTGATCAATAAGCAGGTGTTTGACCGATTGCCAGGAGCCGTACAAAACCAACTCGAGGAGAGTGACAGCCATGGACTATTGGCTGACGGAACACAGCTCCCCTTCTACGAGATAATCCGTCTGGCCATCCGCCTGAGAAATGTAAAGACAGAGGAAGTCTTTGTGGTTAGCCGTCTGAGCAAGAATGCCATACTCGGAATGCCATTCTTGATGACCTCTCAGTGCTCTCTCGAATTTGAGCAGCCAGTAGTCCGAGTGGATGGCAGACGGCTAGTCTGCACGGATCGACATGGGCGGCCGCTAAAGAGCAAGATACAGGTGATAAGGGGGGTAGTGGTTCCTGCCCGGACAAAGATGGCAATACACTGTTGCATCACCACGCAAAATAACTGCCCAATGGGACTGATCGAAGGATTTCCCGACGGACCTCCGATAACAAGTAGTTTGAATCAGCAGGGATCCAGAGGACAGGTCATCACCCGCTGCCTGAATGCTATGGAGCATTCATTGATTTTTCTGTCTGGAGCCACTATCGGCATTACCATGGGAGTGGAGACCCCGCAGATCGAAGAGGACGATCCCTTACTGTGTGACGCCAGTCTGACTTTAATCAAAGGAGTGCTGGCTCACCTTGAGGAACTGTTCCAGGCAGCCCAGCCGAACTGTGATGGGACGGGTCAAACAGCGACGTTGGCCTCCTCGCTGAGTCGATATGCCACCGTGTTTATTACAGGTGACGAAGTAGGAAGGACTACCTAGGTGGAACATTCAATTCCACCTAAGGAGGGCACCCGGCCAATCCGGCAACCCTTCCCCCACAAACTCGGACCAGAGAAGGAAACCGAGGCCGAAAGGCAGGTCCAGTATCTGCTCAAGCGGGGGCTGATTGAGCCAGCCGGAGGAGTTTGGAGCTCCCCGTGGTGTTGGTCCAAACAAAGGACGGGAAGTTGTGCTTTTGCATCGACTACCAGTGTCTAAACGCCGTCCCCGAGCAGGACGCTTACCCTTTACCTAGGATCGACAACAGCCTGGACATCCTGTCCGGCAGCCGCTATTTCAGCACGCTCAACCTGGTGGGTGGGTACTGGAAGGTACCCCTGGATGCAGAGGCGCAGGAGAAATCGGCCTTCTCAAAACGGTCCGGATTATGAAAATGGAAGGGGTTGCATTTCGGACTGACATCCACCCCCGCCACCTTCCAAAGACTCATGGAACGTGTGCAACACGGCCTTCACTAGAGAATGCTGCTACTGTATCTAGATGATATTATAATCATCGCCCCAGACTTCGATACGCATCTGCACAGGCTGAAGGTCTTCCGGAGACTCCACAAGGCCGGACTGAAGTTAAAACCATCCAAGTGCGAGCTATTGCAACCCCAGGTTTGCCACTTGGGCCACATAGTAAGCCAGGATGGCGTCTCTACAGAACCCGGCAAGGTGAAGGCAGTCACGGAATAGCTGAGCTCGTGCGGACTGAAAAGACTCTAAGGATTCTCCGAGATGGTCGGCTACTACCGACAATATATCCTGGAGTTTGCCACTATAGCGCATCCCTTGCACCTACTGACTGCAACAGGAGAGCCCTGGAGATGGACGAAAGGGGAACAGATCGCTTTCAACGCACTGAAGAATGGTATCAGCACTGCCCCGATCTTGGGCTACCCGGATCCCCGGAGGCAGTACATCCTGGACACAAACGTCAGCAGATGTGGAGTGGGGGCCGTGCTGTCCCAAGTACAAAAGGACTGCAATAGAGTCATTGCCTACCACAGCAAGACCCTCACTCCATCGGAACGCAATTACTGCATCACTCGACGGGAGCTGCTTGCGGTGGTAAAGGCAGTGAAGCACTTTCGGCCGTATTTGTATGACCAGATGTTTTTCCTACGGACGGACCACGCATCACTCCGGTAGCTATGGAGGAGGAGGGAACCCTGGAACCAGGTAGCCCGGTGGCTAGAGATCCTGGCTGAGTTCCGCTACGTCCTGGAGCATCGGTCAGGGACATCGATTAGATAGGTTGAGCAGGCAAACCTGCGAGGACTGCCGGCAATGCGTGAGCACTGAGCAGAGGGATGGGGGCCCCTCACAGAAGGAGTTGGCAAGAGAACAAGGGTTGTTGGCCGCGTGGGTACCGACTAGTTGCCTGGATAGGACTCCCACTCTCGACAGGGCAGGATCGACCCTGGGCAACGTCGCATACCCCGGAGGGCCGGATGGCAACTCACACGGGATTCCCGCTCCAACAGAGACGGGATTAAACCTGGGCGCCAAAGGTTCCTTCGAGGGGCTACCGGCCACACCAGGGATAAGAGGACCAAAGAGCAAGCTGGCAAGAACACAGGCCAGCAGATAAGGACCCGTGGCCATCATGTATCGTGCCATCGCCACAGGGGAAAAAGTGCCAGAGGAACATCTGGAAGTTGGGAGCAGAGAGCTCGATATCCTGCATCACATGCGAGCTTCTCTGCGCATACGACAGGACGGCGTGCTGGAAGCACGCGTAGCCCCGCAGGGCCACCCTAGATGGTGTGCTATCTGCCTCCCAGCCATACAGGGAGTGGGAAGTGGGAAAAACGATGAGCCACCTTCAGCTGACTTGGTACTGGCCCAGACTGACAGCCACAGTCAGACGGCTCATCAAGAGTTGTGAGGTGTGCCAGGCCGCAAAGGATGGAGGGACAAAGGCGGCCAGAGGTGAAAGAAGGCTCTACGCCAGACGAGCCTGGCAAAAAGTGGCCGCAGACTTGGTGGGGCTATTTCCGGTCACGCCTAGGGGGAACAATTGGGTGCTGGTTCTCACCGACCACTTCACCCGAATGCAGGACGCACTGGCACTACCTGACGCCACAGCCCCGGTGGTCGCAAACGCACTGGATGAGCGGGTCTTTTGCTACCTGAGGTTACCCAAGCAGATCCACGTAGACCAGGGGGTGCAGTTTGACAGCCAACTGATGGCCAAACTGTGCCAACTCTGGAATGTGGGGAGAACCTATACGACTCTTTATCACCCACAGGCCAACGGAATCAATGAACGGAAGAATCGGGAACTCGGGGACTCTTTGAAGGCTCCACTTTAGACCCGGGGAAAGAACGCGTAGTACCTACTGCTTCCCCAACTGGTGAGGGCATACCGAGGCCCCCCTTCCGCAACCGGAGAGACAGCCAACATGTTGATATTGGGACGGGAGCTGAGGTTGCCGGACCAGCTGGAAAACCTACCACCACTGACCGAGTTCTTTCCTGCCCACGAGCACGCCCTTAAGTTGCAGCGGAGGCTGCAGAGAGTGCACGAAGCGCTACGACAAAATCAGATAGAGGTGAGACAGGAGGACTGGGAGGAGCCACCGCTGTACGCCCCAGGCAATTGGGTATGGCTCACAAATAAACGCCGGAGACGGGGAGAAAACTCCAAACTGCAGGCAAAGTTCATGGGACCATACCAGGTCTTGAAGGCCTGGGAGAACCACACATATCTGATGGAATGACAGGGCCAGTCTTCCAATCAGAGCGAAGGAAGGCTGAAACCTTATCATGCCTGCCCAGAAAGGATGGGGCAAGCCCCAGCCACCTTGGAGCCAAGGAGGGGTCCTAACATGAAAGGAGCTCAACCCAGCAGGCCGTAGAGGAGGCAGAAGGAGGTCAGAACAGACCCTGCACCTAAAATGCCACACTCCAGCCGGAAAAAGTTGCAACTAGAAGCTGCAGAAAAACGAGGGCAGGAGATAATGCCAGGAGAAAATCTGGCCAGACCGGAGGAAGAAGAAAGCCAAAGACGCCCTTCGAGCTCCAAGGAAATCAATCCGGCCACACGGGAAAAAATTCCGGGACAACTTGAAGCCAACCCGGTGGAGACTGAAGGGACTACAACACCAGATCCCATCAACCCCGCGATCCAATCAACTCCAGTCCGGCACAATCCGAGGCCAGCCCGGACGACTAGGAAGCCGGAACGGTATGGAGATGGGGTATGCTACTCCACAGAATTGTCGGAAAACGGTCTGGAGGTCGAACAGGAAGGCAGCAAAATGGTCCTCACGGATGCACCAAAGCTTTCCTTTTAAAACACTCGTTTTTTCAGGACGATGTTAGAGCACTCGAGAAGATGGCCAGAGAAGGTAACACCTCGCTACAGGATTTATTGACTTCGGTCACAACTAGCTTGAAAGAAGCTGAGGAAGCACTGGGTGCACCGGAGCCGGTTGGTGTGGCAGCACCCAAATAAGATCAGGAGTGGGAAGAGGCAACTACCGAGGCCAGCACGAGCTGGCCCGAAGAAGCTGTCTAGGAAGCAGATGACGAGGACCTAGACAGAACCCGGACAGAAGAGGAGGAGGTCTGCCGAGTGGCTACCATAAGCTCTCACCCAAGGTCTAGATTGGAGACCATGGTCACCAATGGGGAAGAGTGTTGTGGAATGTGATCCACTGAGAGCTGAGCCTACGGCTGAGCTAAGCCAAGCTGAGCTGTGCTCAGTCAGGCAGGATAATGAGATCAGAGTTAAGCCAGGCCAAGCCAGAGCCGAGTCAAGACCGAGCTGAGCCGATAGCTTTATAAGCTTGAACAATTGTGTATAAGAGCAAAGCTGTTCTGGGCCTGTTCATTGCCTGTTATTTGATCATTCTTGTACAACTTATGAACTAAGCAGAAAATATATGTATAAACTCATGCACCAAGTCTTGTACTAGTGGAGGAAAGGTGAAGGTAGCACAAAACCTTTACAGTATGATACACATTTGGGCATGATACGAACATTCCGTAAAGTTTTCACCTTTTCTACCAGTTTCCTTTTCGAAATATTGGGTGAAAAATTAGTGAATGAGTCACAAATATGGCCATTAAAGTTGAAAAGCTATAAAATTGGGCATTAAAAATTCTATACTCTTTTATGCTGACCTTGATGTAAAGACAGCAGGCAATCCACCTGCTGACTTTAGCTTTATCCTACCACAGCTAATTTTAACCTTATCCTACCACTGCTGACTTTAACCTTATCCTACAACTGCTGACTTTAACCCTATACTATCACTGCTGACTTTAACCTTATCCTACTACTGCTGACTTTAACCTTAACTTACCACTGCGGATTTTCACCTTATCTTACCACTGCTGACTTGAACTTTATCCAACCACTAGCTGATTTTAACCTTATCCTGCCACCTGCTGACTTTAACCTTATCCTACCACCTGCTGACTTTAACATTATCCTACCACTTGCTGATTTTAACCTTATCCAACCACTGCTGACTTTAACCTTATCCTACCACTTGCGGACTTTAACCTTATTCTACCACCTGCTGAATTTAACCTTATCCTACCACCTGCTGACTTGTACCTTATTCTACAACTGCTGACTTTAACCTTATTCCACCACCATTGATTATAACCTTATTCTACCACCTGCTGACTTTAACGTTTTCCTACTATTGCTGACTCTAACCTTATCTTATTACTGCTGACTTGAACCTTATCTGACCACCAGCTGATTTTAACCTTATCCTACAACCTGCTGACTTTAACCTTATCCTACAACCTGCTGACTTTTAGGTCTTGATATTAGGTATTGTTCACATGTGAACAAGACCTAATATTACAGGGCCCATATGAACAAGACCTAATATTACAGGACACATGTGAACAAGACCTATTAATACAGGACACATGTGAACAAGACCTAACATTACAGGACACATGTGAACAAGACCTAACATTACAGGACACATGTGAACAAGACCTAATATTGCAGGACACATATGAACAAGACCTAATATTACAGGGCACATATGAACAAGACTTAATATTACAGGGCACATATGAACAAGACCTAACATTACAGGACACATATGAACTAGACCTACGTGTAATATTACAGAACACATGTGAACAAGACCTAATATTACAGGACACATATGAATAACACCTAATATTACAGAACACATGTGAACAAGACCTAATATTACAGGACATGTGTGAACAAGACCTAGTATTGCAGGACACATGTGAACAAGACCTAATATTACAGGACACATATGAACTAGACCTAATATTACAAGACACATGTGAACAAGACCTAATATTACAGGACACATGTGAACAAGACCTAATATTACAGGACACATGTGAACAAGACCTAATATTGCAGGAAACATATGAACTAGACCTAATATTACAGAACACATGTGAACAAGACCTAATATTACAGGGCACATGTGAACAGACCTACTATTACAGGGCACATGTGAACAGCAGTTATTTTTACAAGACACGCGTGGACAATACTTACTCTGACATGGCCCATGTGATAAGTGGTGAATGCCTTTTGATTATCTATGACATTCACATATAAGCCAATAAGATAATTGTCCTTTGGAGAGCCTGAGGGTAACTTGAGATCCACATCAACTAGGCGATCAATATAGTATATCAAATATGATCCATTGTTAAATTGCGCTGTTGGAATAGAAAAGTCAAAATGAGTTTCTGCTTAAATAAAAGAGTTTAACGCTGAGATAGATAGAAATGCGTCACTTAAAAATTTAATAGCAGCGAAGTCGATGCATGAAAACTTTTTACATAAAAAATTGACACATTTTATCTAACCAACTTTAAAAAACATAATTTGAGATTCATCAACTTTTGTCAAACGAGTGGGTAAACTGATATAGTTGATTAAAACCAACCAAAACCTACTAAAAAGCAAATATACTGTTTAAAGGATTTTCTGACCACAGAGTAATTTGGTCAACTAACTGGCACACACTATCAAGGTATTGGTTGATCTATGATGAACTTACCATATACTTCATAGCGCTGAATCTCACCATTGTCTTTCCAATCCTTGCAGCGAATAGAGAAGGGTTCATGGTAAGAAGACACATAGGCAGGTGTGACCTGACATGAACCACCGTAAGGAGGAGTATTTACAAACACTGTGAGAGATGCCGAGCCAAGTTCAGACGTGAAGTTCGCAAAGGTTGTCTGATAAGTCATATCAAACCTAAACCGATTAACTCGTGAATAGTCTTCATACAACTCTTTCGAAATGCCAATTGCTTGAGACAGTGTGCCTGAAATGGGAAGTAATAGATACTGTCACAGCTGCGCTATCAGCTAATTGTTACGAAATGATGATATAAAAATGCTCGTAATACAGCAAACTGATAATTACTGTCAAATGTCAGAACAAAACTTAAAATCAAAGGCTGTGAACCAAACTAGTTCATTATTAAAATCGAACTGAGATCTACAAAAAAGAATAAAAAAATGAAAACAAAAAACTGACTTTGCAAAAATAGACACAAAAATAGACACAGCATGCCGCAAGCAAAAATTATTTAACGCTACAACTATCAATTGCTTGAAAATCCTCTCAGAAGCTTGGAATAAAGTACACATTGTTATATTGTTTGCCAACAGCAAAACATATATAAGTACAATCTAATTTGCACAAACACTCAGTTCTGATTTGGCCTTTTAAATAAAAGCACACTGAAGCTGACTCCAGAAGGTGACAGGAAATAACTCCAAGTTTAGGATAGAACATGGCAAAAGCAGGAAAACAAAAGTTGAGCACAACACAGAGTGTATTTCTTCACAACAAGCTCATAAGCTAACAAGTGTATGACTTTCAATAACATACTTAAAATCAGGAAGTTTAAGTAAGAAACTAACAAAATTCAGGCAATACCAACCTACCATTTATTCCTAAAAAATATTGAGCATTGACTTAAATAAATATTTTAAGAATACAGTAGATGTTCACTTTAGGGATAAAGTGTTAGCAAAATGTACAAATGATTGAAACTGAGAAGAAACATTATAATGTGTGAATCAAAGGCAACCATGCTTTCAAATCAATCGGAAATAGCTATACTTTCAAGTAAATCAGAGGTAGCAATGCTTTGAAATCGATCAAAGGCAACCATACATTCAAATCAATCAGAAATAAATATACTCTCAAATAAAGCGGAAATATCCATGCTTTCAATTCAATCGGAAACAACCTTATTTTCAAATAAATCACAGGTAGCAATATTTGTAAAACTAAAGACACTAATGTCTATGTAATACAAAAAACGATGTAACATGTTTTTACTTCTGTTAATGAGCTAAAACACTCATTGGCAAAAATAGAGCGTGCATCCTAACAATCACACAAAATCGTAAACAAACTACATCAGTTTTTATCCAAACGGTTATAAATCATGATTTATTATACATTTTTACCAATGATTATATTAATGTTTGCTCTACCCATGTTTACACATTACCTTGCTCTTATACTTGTCTGATTATATTAATGTTTGCTCTACCCAAATTTACACATTACCTTGCTCTTATACTTGTCCGATTATATTAATGTTTGCCTTGCCCATGGTTACACATTACCTTGCTCTTATACTTGTCTGATTATATTAATGTTTGCCTTGCCCATGGTTACACACTACCTTGCTCTTATACTTGTCTGATTATATTAATGGTTGCTCTACCCATCTTTACACACTACCTTGCTCTTATACTTGTCTGGTTATATTAATGTTTGCTCTACCCATGTTTACACATTACCTTGCTCTTATACTTGTCTGATTATATTAATGGTTGCTCTACCCATCTTTACACACTACCTTGCTCTTATACTTGTAATCAGCATCTTAGCAAATTCTTGACAAGACGGTTTAAATTGTTTTCATCAATCATCATCTTTACTATAATTTTTTGAGTTCAAAAGTTTAAATGTAGTTATTGACATTCTTTGGTGGATTTGCTAAGAGGTTCTGAATTTACTTTAGAATTGCACCTAATGTTCTCATAACGTTTTCTATTGTGAGTAAACCAGTAAACCAGTAAATGCACATGTGAACATAAACGTCAATGTGAAAATCAAAAGTTAAATGCACATCCTCTATTTGAAGGCCATATTTAATAGAACGCCACTATGATTCCATCTGAATCAAGATTAAATGACACTCAAAATGAAGTAAGCCGAGGTACGGTGGTGACTTCTATTTCAAGCACACATTCATTCGTGCAAAATGCACAGAACGCATCGCAAGCACCGAACTTCGCTGTTCATACTTTTTATTAACCTACTCTTCAATCATAACATTTTTTGTAGGTCAATTTTGTCAAAAGTGTCTCTGATTTGCGGGCAAGTAATAAAAAACAAAAAAACAAGGAAAATAAAAAAGGGACACTCACCAGATACGTAGTCATGAGCTGCTCCAATTCGTTTCCAAAAGCCATATGAATCCATGTAGAAAATTAACCATTCATAATGTGTAATATGATAGCAATACACAGACAGACAGTCTGCAATTAGTGCTAGTCTGTTGCTTGGGCTTATGTCTTGACCTCCAGGTGCAGGGTTACATATTCCACCTTTGGCACATCTAAGAATTATTAAAAGTGTTTGATGCTCTGGCTAGGATTGGATGTCTAATATGAGATAAAAGAGGACATGTACGTATAACTTGAACAAAAAACCAGACATATAGAATGACACTCTACACAAAATTCTTATCATTGTTTTGCTAAAGAAAACTGTCCACAGAACTTTAATAATTAAAAAAAGGCTCCAAGAAACCAAAAAGTCACTAGGATTAAACCATTATCTATTAGACAAGGTTTGTCTTACCTGATAGTAACTACTGGAATTATAGCCGTAGGTTTTATCTCAACATTGACTGATGCAATAGCAAACCGTCCATCTGAACTTCTAACTACTGCGGTAAGCACATATACCATAGCAGGATGCAAGAGAGAGGCGTTTATGTGAACCGTGCCGTCATGCTCATCAAGTCTGCCGGGTCCTGTTAAACAAATATATCCATTAGTTAGTTTAGACGAACGAAAAAATCACCAGCAGCAAATCTTACTTGTAAAATTGGTGAGTTCACTACAGTGAACTTACCAAATACCCGTAACTTAACAAATACCAGTAACTTTTTTACTGTGCCAGTAAAGACGATTAGTAAGTTTCAGTTATACGTGTATGTTTTGCAGGATTACAGTTTAATGTATATGCCCCATCTCACTATATCTAGAACTCTGTAGCTAGTAAACTACAATACTGTAACTAGTAAACTACAATACTCTAACTAGTAAACTACAACACTCTAACTAGTAAACTACAATACTGTTACTAGTAAAGTACATTACTTTAGCTAGTAAACTATAATACTCTAGTAAAATACAATACTTTAACTAGTAAATTACAGCACTGTAGCTGTGTCAGGGCACACAGCCAACTGACACTTGAACTTGTTCTTGCACACAACAACAAGTTCACTACTTAGTTATACTAAGTAACAAGTTTTTCTTGCGTAAATGCGAATAAGTATATTTGAGTACGTATATACAAGCATTAGTGAAGGTTGTATACAACAGACTGCTGCATATAAAAATTGTATTGCCTTTTGTAGGTTTGGCAATACCAAACGTATTTAGGCATCAGATAACAATAACATCTGTCAGGATGTAAGTATAATACGAATTTGTTATGAATACAAGAGCAGGCTGCGAGAGACACATACATAATTAATTTGATGTATGAATTTAGTTACAGACACAAAAACAGACAATATCAGTAGAAATCCAGTTGCAAAACAAAGCACTAAACAGGTCATCAGTTGAGCGGAATACCAAGAGATAACGGGTGTCAAACAAACTATAAAATGTTATTATTAAATATTCCAATGTGGGGAGATAAGCGGATGGGTGGTCTGACAGGTCTGGAATAATGCTTATGTATGAATATCATTGCATGGAGTATAGTTTATACGTTGTCAGACAGATGAATTGGTGATTAGTAACAGCTGTTGATTGCGATGTTTCTCGTTGAACAGAATAAAGGTCATTGTTGATCGTTTTGATTTGGTTGCATGGTTCATGAGGTATAGCTTGTAGCTATACCTCACGAACAATAACTATAAGGTATAGCTTGTAGCTATACCTTATAGTTGTAGCACTTCAAGTTGGCTGACATATGACATACTACACAGCTCACCTGTCCCATAGCATCCTCCTTTATCAAATGAAGCCTCATCATATATCTGTGGCTTATAAGCCGGTTGTTTTAATAGTTCTCCTGTAATGCTATCTTTTGGTAGAATCTCTCCTTCTCTGTTGCAGTACCATTCAAATGATGTCAAGTCCTTGAGAGGACAAGTAATACCAAGTATTAGCAAGCAAACTCAATACCAAATTTTATTTAGTGGAAGACCAAACAAATTCATTGCATAAAAAATGATATAATAGCTATGTGGTCTCGGTTGATAGATTCATTTTAGTATGCTTCACAACACCTCTCATAAGAAAGCAACATTCATCCATAACATTCTCTATTGGAATCAAGTTATGATTTGCACATTTTAGAAAGTTACTATCTACATCTCCAGCTACATACAGCAAGGGCACCCTCTGGCAGATCTGGATCTAAGGTGAATTTGCTAGGTTCAAGCGTTATCCTCTGGTTCCTGCCTCTTGCGACTCTCGATACGCTGCCGTCTAGTAACCGAGCAATCAGTTTTGATCTATCAAATAAAGACTCTTTAAGTAGGTTTCAACAGACATACAGAGGTATAGCAGTTTGATGAATGTAAAAACTAAAAATTTTACTGCGATTTGTTGACTCCAAGTACAATATTTCAATAGCTATCTTTACATGAAGTTTCATCAGAATTATAACTGCCGTGTTAGTGCTTAGTGCTGAATGCTGCCTAGTAAATGGCCCTGAGCCAAAAATTTCAATTGTTTAGTTTTAATGTAGTTAACAAGGTTAAAACTCGCTTTTACAAAGGCATTCCATAAACATTACAAGCAATCATTTTTAGATTCTTTGGTTCTGAAAGTCATTATCCAAGTGGAGAAAGTCTTAACCAATGTTGAAAGTCGTCAATCATCTTTTAAATCTGGTGACCTACCTTGAGGTATGGCGACTTATCTTAAAATCTTGTGATCTATTTTAAAATCCAGTGACCTCCCTTAAATGTGATGAGTTTCCTTAAAATCTGTTGAACTACCTTAAAATCTGGTTACCTACCTTAAAATTGGGTGAACTACCTTAAAATTGGGTGAACTACCTTAAAATTGGGTGACCTACCTTAAAATTGGGTGAACTACCTTAAAATTGGTTGAACTACCTTAAAATTGGTTGAACTACCTTAAAATTGGTTGAACTACCTTAAAATTGGGTGAACTACCTTAGAATTGGGTGAACTACCTTAAAATTGGGTGAACTACCTTAAAATTGGGTGAACTACCTTAAAATTGGGTGAACTACCTTAAAATTGAGTGAACTACCTTAAAATTGGATGAACTACCTTAAAATTGGGTGAACTACCTTAAAATTGGGTGAACTACTTTAAAATTGGGTGAACTACCTTAAAATTGGTTGAACTACCTTAAAATTGGGTGAACTACCTTAAAATTGGTTGAACTACCTTAAAATTGGGTGAACTACCTTAAAATTGGTTGAACTACCTTAAAATCTAGTGACATGTTGAAAATAGACCATATTTGGTAAAACCATAATATCAACCGGTTTCTCATCTGCTCAATAAATGGTGCAGTTGATAAAGCCAAACTATATACCTTCTGGCTACCACTGTAGAGACACAGATGCTAAGTAATAACGGAACAAAAAACGAAGGATAAAATAAAGCTAGACTCGACACTGAGCTGACCATAAGGCAATTCGCCTATGGTCGCCTATTCACCTATAGAGTTGTAAGACTTGAGTTTTAAGACTTGATTTGTAAGACCTCTTCACTACGAGCTCTTCACTACACAAAAGACAAGTAAAATATTATACCTGTACAACTGCCATAAAAACTCTATTTGATGTTTTACAGTGCTCAGGTGCCATTGCGCTCTATATTTTAACCCTTTCTCTATATTGGTGTTTTATTAGAGGTGACGTTCAAATAGAGGGTTCAATTTTTTGAAAATACCGTTAAAATTTTGTAAAAAGAAATACATATAACCCTTTTACAAGTGAAACGAACTGCCTATACTTTGCGCTCAACCCTTTAGGATGCAATAACTTTGCTATAACTTGTCTCCAACTTAGTCTCTAAATAAGTATACATTGGGAAGCTGAGAAATATATCCAACAGTTGATATCTGTTGCCTGCATTTAACCTATAATAATCTTGCAGCTCACATTGTAATTTGTTGGAGCTTTCAATTTTTACTTCATTCTAAATTTAAAGGGACATTTTTATTTTATAACTATATTTAACAAGATAGAATAAAATCTCTATGCACTCATTGATATGTTTGTCACAGTTTGCAGCCAAAACTGGCTTTTTATGTGCAATAGAAGATGGGTTATAGGCGTTGATCCAACTATAGCTGAGTTTCACTAGCGGCAATGGTGCTACCAAATAAAATGCTATAAACCTGCAAATTTATAAATTTAATAATAATATATCAATTGCTACAAATATATATTCAAGAACAGGTGACCTAAACAAACCATACTGATAATGTATACAGAAACTAAAATGGACATTCTTGAAACAAAACTATTTGCATCGGTTGCTCGACCGGTTGTGTTCAGATTGTTACTTTTGTTCGGATACATTTCACTTTCATCTGACTGTTCAATATCTTCCACATTGTTTTCTAATCTCAACTCTTCTTGTGCACAGCTGAACTAGTCAATATTAGCGACCAAACAATTTTTTTAGCAGCACAAAACATTTACGCGCTGTCATTTAGAATACACTTTGCGCAAATCTGTAATATAATAAGAGCAGTGCCTGTCTGTCTGAATTCACGCAAAGAGAGTTCCCACCACAATTCACAGTCCAATGCTCTAACCAATACACTAAATTACCTTATCATAACTCTACTTAAATGGAAAGAAACAATTATCTGCATGCGTTTAGCCAATAAAAGGAATGTTAACAAGCGATCATGAACGTATTTTTACTTTGCAAAAAAATTTACTTTTTCCGCAATTTATTGTTAGCAATGACCAATTGTGCTAGAAGCACTGCAGCTCTGATTTTTCACTAGTTTTAGATCCATGGACTTGAGGTGATTTTATTGAACAATAGTACTACTGAGAGTTATTGTTCAGACTTTGTTTAATAATAATAATAAGACTATAAACTGTAACAATATTGATAAGTCATCCGAGTCAGTCACGCTCATGTTCTTTTCGAAAATGGCCAAAAAAGTGCTTGTTCTCATTATGCAATGCATTTATGGTAATTTTCAAGGCATTAGCCAATGTCAACTTTTATAAATAGTTTAGTATTAAAATATTTTATAGACCCTATGGTTCAAATGTTATGTTGATTTATATGCGCCCCTATTAAACATTAAGGTTTATATGCGCCCCTATTAAACATTAAGGTTTATATGCGCCCCTATTAAACATTAAGGTTTATCCAATACATAATAATACCGGGGAAAAAACTAATTTGGTAGCAAAAGAGTTAATTACGCACATACTGATTCCTCATTACCTACCTATTACAACCTTTCATGGGCAAAGATAAACTTAGCCACGTGTAAGCTCGCGCATGTCTGCTAAGTTTTAGCCTTAAAATAAAAGTAGTGATTCCAACGCAACCCATTCCCATTCCAATTGCTAACCCATATTTTTATAGGACCAAGTATCAGAACCGCGTTAAACAAAGAATGACTATTAGTCTGATACAGTTATTAGTTATTTCTGTGGTATCGCTTTCAAAGTTTTAACCAAAAAGCAGTAAAACTCTATATTTATAAAAATAACTTCAATATGAACAGCAGCAACGAAAGAATTGATTTTTATTGATGTAACACATCAATAGTGGATATTTGAATAGTGGTTAAATTTATTTCAATTGATCTACTCACCGAGTCATTATTAGTACAATTTTGTGGACACTTTTCTACTGATCACATGCTATTATGGGTTCATAAAGGTCAAAGAAAGTCAAAGTAGTGGTCAAGTACAGGTGGCATTCAATTAAAGAGTGGCGCTCCATTTTTAAATTCTTCTCCTATAGTGGCGGTCAAATAGAGGTGGCATTCCAAAAGAGGTTTACAGTAAATCAATTCATCAACTTTTTCTCCAGATAATAAATACATTGGGTGAACAAGAATTGACATCTTTATCTAGCGATAAGACAAAACTGCCGTTCAAACAGAAACTAGTATAAAAGGTGCATGAAACAGTTTAGATTAGCCAACTTATGACGGATCACTTGGTACTAAAATAACAAAATTTGAAAAAGAAAAAGACCATCCAGGCAAAGCTGGGCTCAATTGGCAATCTTAGAATTTTCATTTTCTACAGTATATAAATGCGTCACACATCTATCTGAGTATATCTACTCAAGAATATGCCTTTTTATGCATTAACCATGATTGCCCTTAATAAGTGCGGTCATAGATTGTTGTCATAAAAGCAGTGTAGCAATTTGTTGAAAAAATCGAGAGAGGTGCTGCAGTATCTGACTGGGAATGAAAGAAATCTGAGGCAATGCTGAGGGCATATTGCTGATTGATAAATAAAACTGCTCAACTACATATTAATGTATCCTTAACTGACTTTTTACACAAAATTCATTTATTCAGCAGCATTCTAAAACAGAGACCACTAAACACATTGAAATTTATACTGCCTACCAAGAGATGGTATTTCTACTGCCCATAAAGGAAAATAATGACTACCAACAAATGTCTACAAAGGTGGAGACTGCTTACCGAGATATATTTACAAAGGTAGAGATGGTGGCCATGAATTGCGCACCATCCGCTCCCTCGCTCATTGAGCTCATGCTCACAATGAACTCCAACTCATATAAGCCATAGTGAAGAAACCTTTTTGGTAAAACAAGCTGAGCTGTCAGGTACGTTGCCACAGCAGTAACAGGTATTTCTTTGATTCGATGGCCTAGTTCCTTGTCAAGTTCGTAGATCTGTAAATCAAAAAGTATGTTTTTATACAATAAGAAGTAACACCAAATTTGCGTTTTCTCGAAACCATACTTAAAGATTTAGAGAACATGAAAGGCACGTACAATTGTCTACTGCTGCGCAACCAGGTGCAATGTACCATATCAATGCACAACATGCTTGATATGGTCCCTTGTAAAAACTTTATTTTTTCTATTACTGAATCAAAATTGAAAAATGACAAATTTGATATGGCAGAAGTCAAAGGTAGGAATTGATCAATGTACAGGAAGTGAGATGACATAATCAATTAACCGTTATCAGACAGAAGTAGAAAACTTTTCACAAATCAAACAGGCTGGTTAACTGATTTCAGCAATTGATGGCTTGTAATAGAATTTACCTTCCAGCGCTTGTAGTTTACTAGTGTGTCACTGCATGCTAGAACTGTGTTTGCATACGTTGTAGACAAAGATCCCTTCAATCTCCTTTCTGGATTTAAAAAACTTTGCCTCCTGTTCTCTTGAAAAATGAAAAAAAAATTGAATTTAATAAGCAATTAGTTGAACATGTTATATTTTACTGTTGACTGATCTCTTTGTCAATCAAGCGTCAAATGATCAATCATACATTTTGTAATATTATTTGTACATAAACTGTTAATACCACTTTAGAGAACTTTGGATAATGGCTGGTATAATTTGTGAAGTTGTTTGTGTCACCTGTTTGTGTCACCTGTTTGTGTCACCTGTTTGTGTCACCTGTTTGTGTCACCTGTTTGTGTCACCTGTTTGTGTCACCTGTTTGTGTCACCTGTTTGTGTCACCTGTTTGTGTCACTTGTTTGTGTCACCTGTTTGTGTCACCTGTTTGTGTCACCTGTTTGTGTCACCTGTTTGTGTCACCTGTTTGTGTCACCTGTTTGTGTCACCTGTTTGTGTCACCTGTTTGTGTCACTTGTTTGTGTCACCTGTTTGTGTCACCTGTTTGTGTCACCTGTTTGTGTCACCTGTTTGTGTCACCTGTTTGTGTCACCTGTTTGTGTCACCTGTTTGTGTCACCTGTTTGTGTCACCTGTTTGTGTCACCTGTTTGTGTCACCTGTTTGTGTCACCTGTTTGTGTCACCTGTTTGTGTCACCTGTTTGTGTCACCTGTTTGTGTCACCTGTTTGTGTCACCTGTTTGTGTCACCTGTTTGTGTCACCTGTTTGTGTCACCTGTTTGTGTCACCTGTTTGTGTCACCTGTTTGTGTCACCTGTTTGTGTCACCTGTTTGTGTCACCTGTTTGTTTCAAATGATAACAAATCAGGTTTCTCCATGGGATGCGCACAAATGATGTCCCAAATTACTTGATAATAATTTATGTATTTATTTATTTGACAAATCATTGAGTACAAAAACATATAAGAAGCAACGCAAATGTTTAGCAATATAAGCTAGTTTACCATAAATTCTCTAAAAACACACACAGCAATATTTTATGTATATTACAGTGCACGCTCATGATACGATTTTGATTCGTTCCATGGTTGGCATCGTATGGCGAAAAATTGTATGTAGGGGTATAAACACTATAGTAACTATATAATGAAAACATTCCCTGATGAGAATGGTCAAAATATTATGTAAGTGCTGTACATACTAAAAACAAGTAACAGAGTAGTATGTTAACCTTAGTAAGTACAGTTACCTGCAGAAACTTTATTGTAATTAGTGGTTATGATCTGCAATAAAATGTAACATTAGAATGTACTGTAGGGGGTTCTTACCTTCAAGACAGACATACGTACATATAACATTGACTTTGAATTCACCTCAAATAAGTTTAGGTTACAAAACAAACACACTTAAAGCTTTAGTATGTACTTTCAACTATTTTACTGAATTTCAACTTCTTATCACTAAAGTTTTATCACTTTTCAGTTTTGGTCTTCGCATTTACTATAATTTTTAGCGGGCCTGTTTAAAACTTTTTCCAACCAAAGGCAGCAGGAAAGCTCGAACAATGGTTTTTTGTAATGAAGTGGACTTTTGTTAGCAGGTTAGGAGAAGTTGTCTGACCTGCTTGAAGAGATTGCAATTCCAACTTTGCTAATGGTTTTAAAGAAAAGGTAGTATACCATTTACACATGAGAATTGCTGAACTGAGAAAAAAATCAGTCATTGTGTTTCTTTCCGATGTTGTGAAATTATTTTCGCCAAACACCATTTTGACATCGTTATTAATTTGACGTACATGATAAGAACACCGACTGCCAAATTTGAACTTCAGCAAAAATTTGGTTGAATTTGTATGGTGAAGAAAAGATTTGTTTGGTGAGATGAAAAAAATCATTATATTCCACATCATAAGCTGAAAAACTTGTATATCAGGGTAATCATATATCAGTGCACCGTCACGATATCAGGGTATCATGAGGGTGCACTGTATTTAGTATGTATCGTTAACTAGTCCTAAAACTACAAGAGATGCTGAAGTTAGGACGCCAGCAGCTACAGATATTTATTTCCAATCCTCTAAGTTCATGTGCAAATCTCAGATGGTTAAAAAAGCCAGGTACATTGCCTTAGTGAGTTTTGAATGCTATGTTCTCATCTGACCTTTCTCTCTGCTCTGTCCATCATTTTATCAATAATGGTTAGTTCAATCAAACTATCTTGTCTCCACTGATTCACCACCTTTTCTACATGTACATGTTTGCTACCTATCTCAGTTCTTTATCCTTTTCCAAATGTACATGTTTATTACCTATCTCAGTTCTTTATCCTTTTCTACATGTACATGTTTGTTACCTATCTCAGTTCTTTATATTTTTCTACATGTAAATGTTTGTTACCTATCTCAGTTTTTTATCGCTATCAATTGACAACGTCAACAACTTCTTGAGGTTAATTATATTTAAGATTTGTACACATTTACATGTATCTACAGTTTTAAACTAAACTTGCACCAAATTCCATTTTATCGTAATAAAGTGGTGTAAGTGGCTACTATTGATTTTACAACATGCAATCTTGAACGCAAGACTCTAGAAGTTTTTTTCAAAAGGTTACTCGAACAACTGTTATTTTATTAAATAAGCCTTGTGGAAAAGTTTGCTTTAACGATAGGCATCGTAGAAGAGCTTATTTTACAGGAATAAAATATATGTAGTTTTGTGCACTGAAGAGATCTACAAAAAAAGTTGATCTGTAAAAAGTATATAGGTATGTACTTAGTTATTTGAATACTGACAAGCACACTTTATGACTGTTCATCTTCAGAGCTGGCTGTCGCGGTTCACCCTAATCTACATGTACTTGTGATTAGTCTTTGTGACTAACATTTGCTACTGTATTCACCTCATTCCAATTTCCTAATACAACCCTATTTCCTAATACTAACCCTATTTCCTAATACTAACCCTATTCCTCAAGCAAAGTTCAAGGGTCACTTGAAGGGTTCAATGGTCACCAGCTTGCATAACAGCTCAAGTTGAGCTGTAACTAAACAAGTTTATTTCATACTTCTTAATACAGTGCAGTCTCAGGATACGATTACTGTACATTATACGGTATAAAAGTTTTTCACCTTAGGAAGCGGAACATGATGATTTTTACCTCGCCATACAAATCTTTTTTCACCATACAAAATCAACAAAATTTTTGTCAGAGTTGAAATTTGGCAGTCGGTGTGCTTATTATAACAAAATCCGTCAAAATAATAAAGACACCGCAATGCTGTTTGCCGAAAATATTTTCACAAAGCTTGATAGAGACACGATGACCTATTTCTTTCAGCTCAGCAATTTTCCCGCGTAAAACGATAATATGTTCTACTTTAAAATTCGTAGCAAAGTTGGAGATGTAATCTCTTCAAAATGAAGATCAGACAACTTCTCATTGGCCTATTTTTAACAAAATAAATTATACAACAAAATTTTTCTAGATAGAGTTTGAAGTTGTAAAGTATTGTATACATATCATGAAGCAAAATTGGCAGTTTTTGGTAAACTGGCTGGCAGTAGGCCGATAATCAAATTTGTACATGGATGGCAGTAAAAGAGTTAAAGAGAATTCAAAGTTTATGTTATAAGTACCTCTGTCTTGAAGGTACGAACTCTCTATGGTACACACTACACAGTACATTGCACCGCTACATTTTAATGCAGATTATAACTGACAAATGCATTAAATACCATAAAGTTACTGAGGGTAACTATAGTTACCAAGGTTAACATACTATTTTGTTACTAAATTCTAATATGTACAACACTTACATGTATGTAAAATTTTGCCAATTATTATTAGGGGATGTTTGCATTACATAATTACTATGATTTCTATACCCCTACATACGATGTATTCACCATATGATGCCAACACTGTAACGAATCAAAATCGTAACCTGAAAGTGCACTGTACTAGTTTGTAGTACTGTACTTACAGGGGTGACTTAGAAATGACATGTGTTTGCTTATGTATGTTAATTCAACTCACTTATGGAGAGTACAGGTTGAGAGCAGTGACGAGTGGACACATCCACTAGCATTGCAACTTCTGTCAGACTGCTAAAAAGGTCCTGAACAGATATATGCAGTGAATATGAACCACTGGTGGAATAGGTGTGGTTGAATAACAGTGGGTTTCTTAGAATTGCTGCCTTTATGCAATCTGTAGCATTGAAAGTTCCTGCTGACCTAAAAACGATACAGGCTAGGACAAAATATGAAGCAGTGGAATAAGTGAAAAGAGCTTAAAGGTTGACTTGCCACAAAACTCACATTACAGTTATTTGGTATCAAAAGATTCACCATGTCTTACTCTGTTGTGTTGTAGGTGCCAAATACATGGATATGTGATTACAAGCTCTTAAAAGCTCAAAAATGAAAAACCGCCATAGATTGGAATCTCTTGATTTCTCTGACGTAGTCATTACAGTTTGGTTATCGTCTTGTCACATGATGTTCTTACGTGAATTGAAAGGCCAATAAAAAGCTCAGTTTAAAACTTATCGTAGCACTAGTTTATGACAAACACTGCGGGTTTTACTGAAGACCCCGTATCAAATATAGATGCTCGCTACTTTACAGTTTTGTTTCGGCATTATTCAATCGTCAAGTCGTAATCTGATCATGTGACCCAATACTTTGCAAATAATTTTTGAAGCACTTTTCGATTTTCACAGGTGACCAACAGGCTCGTCATGATTATCAGACAATGATACGTACTCCTTCGAGCTAAGGTTAGCAAGTTTAACAATTTTTTATGGTAAGTTATAAGATATCAGTGCTAAAAGTGACAGCATTACAATGACGATAAAATAGACGCATAAAAGCAATAGACATGGTTTTATTGAATTCGTGAAGTATATTTGTGAAAATATTTCAACGAATGAGGTTGCATGAAAGTGTAAACAGAAACCATCCTGTAACGACTACGTCCCATTTGAGCCGTTTTGGAAAGCAAATCCAAATTACGGCGGTCTCGTGTGGCTGCGATGAACTGTTCGTTTTTAAGCGTTTGAGAGCTTGTAATCACATTCCCACATATTTTGCATGGTGAATCTTATGATACCAAATAACTGTAATGTGAATTTTGTTGCATGTCAACTTTTAACAGAGAAAAACCCAATGTTAAACTACAAAGAAAAAAGACAACATTAACTGCTCCAAATAGAGTTGAGCAATAAAAAGAAGTATGCACTAACAGCTAGCTAACTTACTAACTAGTTACTTCACCTAAAAAACTGTTTCGGTGATCCATCTCCAAAGTCTATACTAATGCAGCACTCATTACATCCAGCGCCTAAATCAACAGAGTATAATGTTGACTCCCCAGGAAGCGTTGATGAAGTTGGCCTAGTAAAGCTGTTGTTTCTTTGAGGGTGAAGTTTAATATTAGAAGACGAGAGTGTGATAACATCTTGCACTATTATCAAAGTGGTTACTCTACGAAAGCTCATAGCATTTGAAGTTATCACCGAGATGTTGTACAAGCCAGCCTACAACATAGACTATAATAAAATGTCATGTCATACAACATAGTCATGTGCCAGATGTTACAGACTAAATGTAACAGGTCAAATGTCACTAAAGACAAACAGGATAGAGACAACAGAAAAACAAATCAAATTAAATTCTTTAATAAACCTTAAGATCACTTCATATACGTGTACCTTGGAGTCGATCAAGCTACCATTATGGCATAATACATGCTGTTTTCTATTGTTTAACTTGATGACCATATTTTCAAATCTAACTTTATGTTAGCTAAGCCCTTTGCCCATAGTGTGCCGAAATATAAAAATACAGTGCTGGCTTGCCTACTAAATAGCTCGCTAGTCTAACAGAGATGTTGATATAATAACTAACAAGTAGCTCTATTTTAACAAAGATGCTGATATAATAACCAACAAGTAGCTTTACTCTAACAGAGATTCTGATATAATAACTAACAAGTAGCTTCACTCTAACAGATATGCTGATATAATAACTAACCAGTAGCTTTGCTCTAACAGAGATACTGATATAATAACTAACCAGTAGCTTTACTCTAACAGAGACGCTGATATAATAACTAACAAGTAGCTTTGCTCTAACAGAGATGCTGATATAATAACTAACAAGTAGTTTTACCCTAACAGATATGCTGATATAATAACTAACAAGTAGCTTTACCCTAACAGAGATTCTGATATAATGACTAACAAATAGCTTTACTCTAACAGAGATGCTGATATAATGACTAACAAGTAGCTTTACTCTAACCAAGATGCTGATTTAATAACTAACAAGTAGCTTTACTCTAACAGAGATACTGATATAATAACCAACAAGTAGCTTTACTCTAACAGAGATGCTGATATAATAACTAACCAGTAGCTTTGCTCTAACAGAGATACTGATATAATAACCAACAAGTAGCTTTACTCTAACAGAGATGCTGATATAATAACTAACAAGTAGCTTTGCTCTAACAGAGATGCTGATATAATAACTAACAAGTAGTTTTACCCTAACAGAGATGCTGATATAATAACTAACAAGTAGCTTTACCCTAACAGAGATTCTGATATAATGACTAACAAATAGCTTTACTCTAACAGAGATGCTGATATAATGACTAACAAGTAGCTTTACTCTAACCAAGATGCTGATTTAATAACTAACAAGTAGCTTTACTCTAACAAAGATGCTGATATAATAACTAACAAGTAGCTTTACTCTAACAGAGATGCTGATATAATAACCAACAAGTAACTTTGCTCTAACAGAGATGCTGATATAATAACTAACAAGTAGCTTCACTCTAACAGAGATGCTGATATATTAACCAACAAGTAGCTTTGCTCTAACAGAGATGCTGATATAATAACTAACAAGTAGCTTTACTCTAACAGAGATGCTGATATAATAACCAACAAGTAGCTTTGCTCTAACAGAGATGCTGACATAACAACCAACAAGTAGCTTTACTCTAACAGAGATGCTGATATAATAACCAACAAGTAGCTTTGCTCTAACAGAGATGCTGATATAATAACTAACAAGTAGCTTTACTCTAACAGAGATGCTGATATAACAACCAACAAGTAGCTTTGCTCTAACAGAGATGCTGATATAATAACTAACAAGTAGCTTTACTCTAACAGAAATGCTGATATAATAACTAACAAGTAGCTTTATTCTAACAGACTTGCTTATGTCATGACTATCAAGATATTTAAACATGTGTGCAATATAACAAAACAGAACTGAGTTGAAAAATTTTTATGATTCTAAAAACCATAAAGCTTTCTTTTCAGTGGTCACAAACATGACTAGCCTTTATGATTAACAGAACCAAATGGTGAACAGGTGCTAATACATTATAAAAACTTTAATTTGAGACGGTAAATTGTTAAAGGTTGACTTGCAACAAAATTCACATTACAGTTTTTTGGTATCAAAAGATTCACCATGTCTTGCTCTGTTGTGTTGTAAGTAACAAAAATGTGAAAATGTGATTACAAGCTGTTAAAAGCTCAAAAACGAAAAGCCGCCATAGATTAGAATCTCTTTATTTCAATGACGTAACCACGAAATTTGGTTATCATCTTGTCAAGTATGTTCTCTGTGAATTGAAAGGCCAATACAAAGCTCAATATAAATTTCATCGTAGTACTAGTTTATGACAAACACCTCGGGTTTTACCAAAGACCCCATATCAAATATAGACACTCGCTACTTTACAGTTTAGATTCAGCCTGGTCTAATCGGCAAGTCGTCATCTGATCATGTGACCCAAGACTTGGCAAATAATTTCTGCCGTACTTTTCGATTATCACAAATGACCAACAGACTTGTCATAATTATCAGACAATGATATGTACTCCTTCAAGCTAAGGCTAAAAAATTAAACAAATTTTTACGGTAAGTCAAAAGATATCCCTGCTAAAAGTGACAGCATTACGATGACCATAAAACAGATGCGTAAGAACAATAGACATGGTTTTATCAAATGCTGGAAGTATATTTGTGAAAATATTTTGACGAATAAGGTTGCATGAAAGTGTAAACAAAAACCATCTCTCACAACTACATCACATTTGAGCCGTTTTGGAAAGGGAATCCAAACTACGGCGGTCTCGTGTGGCTGTGATTTTCTGTTTGTTTTTTAGCTTTTAAGAGCTTGTAATCACCTTCCCACATATTTTGCACCAACAACACAACAGAGTAAGACATGATGAACCTTTTCATATCAAATAACAGTAATGTGAATTTTGTTGCAAGTCAACCTTTAAGGATCATTGCAAAGGCGGTTATACTTTACCTCTGACATTGAAAGAGATATCGGAGGGAATGCGAAGCTAGTAACATTTATTTCTCCAGTCTTGAGATTTTCTGCATGAACTTCATAAAAGACAGGAGAACCTGTTAAATGTATAAAAGTCAGGAGAACCTGTTAAATGTATAAACGATAAGAGAACCTGTTAAATGTATAAAAGACAGGAGAACCTGTTAAATGTGTAAAAGTCAGGAGAACCTGTTAAATGTATAAAAGTCAGGAGAACCTGTTAAATGTATAAAAGGCAGGAGAACCTGTTAAATGTATAAAAGGCAGGAGAACCTGTTAAATGTATAAAAGGCAGGAGAACCTGTTAAATGTATAACAGACAGGAGAACCTGTTAAATGTATAAAAGACAGGAAAACCTATTAAATGTATAAAAGGCAGGAGAACCTGTTAAATGTATAACAGACAGGAGAACCTGTTAAATGTATAAAAGACAGGAGAACCAACTAAATTTATAAAAGACAGGAGAACCAACTAAATGTAAAAAAGACAGGAGAACCAACTAAATGTATAAAAGACAGGAGAACCAACTAAATGTATAAAAGACAGGAGAACCTGTTAAATGTATAACAGACAGGAGAACCTGTTAAATGTATAAAAGACAGGAGAACCTGTTAAATGTATAAAAGACAACAGAACCAACTATATGCATAAAAAACAGAAAAACCTATCAAATCCATAAATACAACAATATAGCAATCAGAAATTGTTTTGAAACCATTTTGTCCTGATCTTGTGATTTCAGCTTTTCTAAGTTTTAACTTTTGGATTTAAAGTTTTTTGTCAGGTGTTGACTTAAAAAGGTTATGTTGACTTATGTTGACTTATAAAGGTTATGTTGACTTATGTTGAGTTATGTTGACTTATAAAGGTTATGTCGACTTATGTTGACTTATAAAGGTTATGTTGACTTATGTTGACTTATGTTGACTTATAAAGGTTATGTTGACTTATGTTGACTTATAAAGCTTATGTTGACTTATGTTGACTTACGTTGACTTTTGTTGACTTGCGTTAACTTATGCTGACTTTTGTTGACTTGTGTTGACTTATGTTGATTTATATCCGCGATTCAGTTATTAAACGAGTGCTGATATTAAATGATGCTGATATTAAAGTAAGCGTTGCAGATATGGTAAGATCACACAATACAAATGTAGAAATAAAAATGAGAATTTCAAATAACAGAATGTAAATGAATTAGCAGATTGCTTTAACTAAATGAAGAAAACAAATGTACTAGAGAACTCCTTTTAGTTTCCACATAACAATCAGCTGTAAACTGATCACTAAATCAGTATCTCAGTGTTTAAAGTGTTTATAGGAACGATAAAGAAGGGAAAACAATGTTTTGTGTCAAAGAATCACACTAGCTATAAAACTGGTGAAGAAATCCAAGTATGCATAAGATTGTACCAATAGGGAACAGATATACAAATATCAAAGCTTTAATTTCACAAACTTAGAGCCACGTCACAATCACAATGTCATCTTTATTATCTCAACGCTAACTTGGCTTTGCAAATATGTAAAGGTTTTCATTGCAATTTAATTATTATTTGAACGCCACTTTGAGTAAAATTGAAACTATAAATGGAGCAAATGTTATTTACTTTGAAAGGAAATTTGTAAAGCACCAGCCAACTGTATAGTTATACTTGTATTTTTTCATACTTTGGCACCTATAATAGTACTAGCGAAATGCCAGGCGTTGCACGGGTTTTAAAAATCAGCTTATAAACAATGAAAGATAATTTAGTTGCCTACCACTTGCAATTAGCCTGGCACATTGCCAATGGCTGATTTTAGAAAGCTTACTAATAAGAGCTAACTACTTGCTCTCACGGGAGAGCAAGCATAAAATTACGTTGCTTCATAATGGAAAACGGTAGCATATTTTTAAGCACATAGCGACATATTGCTCAACGAATCCATCAATCTCACGTTGCTAAATTGGTAAGACATTTGCTGGGCAAAGAGAAGGTTCTGAGATCAAATATTCTGCGATACAGATTCCTCATTCAATATTTTAATAGCTATAGCTAAACAAACTGAACTACAATGTACCCTCGGGATACGATTACCCTGTTATACGATTGTTTCACTTTACGAAATTGAACATGGTGAGATTTTCACCTTCCAATCTGAATTTTATTTTAACATACGAATTCAAGAAAATCTTCGTCTGACTTCAAATTTGGCGGTCGGTGTGCTTATTACGTACGTCAAAATAGCAAAGATGCCGAAATTCGATTCGCCAAAAAGATTTTCACAACATGTAGAAGAGACACGATGATCGACTTTTCTCAGGTCAGCATTCCATGTGGGAAATGTTGTAAAAAGTGCGTAAGCAAGAGAAAATATTCATTTTAAGCATTCTACTCTATTTTACTATAAATTTTTATTCAGCATATATGTATAACTACATAAATCTGTGTTTAATTTGTTAGCAATGGAATCGGAGACCGATACAAATGTTACAAGACGAAGAAAAAAATTATTTCTATGACAAAAAAGTTGGAGGTCATAAATAAATAGGAAGAAGGCACTCGTATTGTTAATATTGCCAAGGGATATGGTCGCAATCAATTAACAATTGTGATTATTGTTATTAAAAGCAAGAAATTCGTTTTAGCAAACACAAGGAGGGGCTTAGGGCTAATGACTAGAAGGAGTTTGAGGCCATTCAGGCCAGAGATCAGCGTTCAAGTGGGGCTACCATTTAGTAGTGGCAAGTGGACGAGACAGAAAAACCTATATCGACAGAAAAATAGTTGAAGTGTTTAATTTACTGATGTGGACTGGTACATGAAAATAACGATACTGTACAGTCAATGAATAATGCATATCATTAACTTATCTGGTTTGTGTGGTGTGTTTTTTATGTTTCCTTCACTTCATGTTTTATTTTATTTTCCATTTTATTTATTTCATTTTGATTTTATGTGTTATTTTTTGTTTAATCATGTCTTTGCAGGCGGGCCTGTTTACTACTATGTAAATCCAAATAATCTTATGTATGTAAATCAAATATAACTAGCTACTCAAGATAGTTGATGCATCGACATTACTTTCTAGAACTTGCTAAAACCCTGTCCTCTAGGGTATAAATACTTATGCTCCATACTCTATATAAAACTTCTGCATGTATGGTTACATTGATTCTTGTGCACATTTCATACAAGAGAAACTACTGCACAACCTTCTCTAGATCCTTTTACCAGTGTTAGCCCGCTAGCAATTTTCTGCAGTGCACCAGCATTTACAGAGCGCCAGCAAGCATCATCTTCAATAAATGATCAAGTAGGCTATCTTCTACATTACACCAAATTAGCTTGTTTGCTTAGGGCACTCTCTGCACCAACAGGAAAGCTATGTCTTTCTGGCCATTTTTGCATTTCACGACCCTAAAGGGTTACTTTTCTTGCAGAACCAGTCGAAATAATTGGACAGGGTTAGACAACTTCTCTTTTAGCCTGCCAAAAAATTCTTTTTCATCACGTATTAAATTTATTTTTAAAGTCTACAGTAACATAATTAGCGTTGATACGTCTTTGCCTCGTCTTCGCTCCACTCGCTACATGTACCAGCTCAAGTCACGTTACTCCAAAGGTATATGTACATCTTGTTTAGTAAGTAAAATTGTATTTTTCTCTTCGATGGCCATTAAATGGTCAAGTTTGCGAAAGGCCGCTTTCGATAACTGCATCGCTCGGCCTTTTTTGTTGAATTAGCTTGAAAAAGATTTTAAGCAGACACGCTAAATATGAAAGTGAAGACAGTAACTGATGAGGAATAAAATTTTTGTGATATGAAGTTGAAATTCGGTACAATAGTTGAAAAACACACTACAACTTAGTTTCAAGTGTGAGTTTAGTAAGCTAAACTTATTTGAAGTGAACTGAAAGTTTTATGTTATGCGTTTTAAAGGTAAGAACTTGTTACCGTACGTACTGCACTTGGTACACACATTATTATGCTGCATTTTACAGTATTGCAGATCATAATTACTAGGTGCACTTAATACAATGCAGCTACTGTAGGAAACTATAGTTACTTAAGTTAACATAATATTTTGTTAATAATTTTCAATATATACAGCATTTTTTTAAAATTTTAGACGAATTCTACCATTTTTATTTTGTGTTGTATAATTACCATGGTTTCTATACCCTTACATACAATTTTTTCACCATACGATGCCAACCTTGGAACGAATCAACATTGTATCCCAAGGGTGCACTGTACATACACACAAACTGAGATTTATCTCTATGGAAGTGTGTTTTTGTTACTACCTTTGTTGAGTTGTACATCAAGTATGATTGGTCGGTTTAGAGGAAACTTCATTGGTGATGAGCCTGCACCTTGCCTTAGAGGGGCCTTCCGAGGAATCTCAGGTCTCCACAGGACTTCAAGTGTTACATTTTCAATCATTTCAATGCTGCTAATCTAAATATTGAGAGGGTTTGACATAGAATCATGAAAATCAGCATAGCTTGATGTAGTACTATGAGAGTCAGCATTGTTTGTTATTGGACTATAAAAGTCAGCGATGTGAAAGGCTGGCATAATTGTTTTCATGTAAACCAAATGATAAATTAAGTTTTCAAATGACGGAATTTTTGGGTCTTCCATAAAGAATGTTGGAATAAGTATGATGAATGATGGTATATACTGCAAAACCTCGAATTGCCATGGCGCTCTATTTTTTTATCCTTCCTACATAGAGATGGGCAATTGGAGGTGGCGTTCAAATAGAGGCTGATGTTGTATTTTTCAAATTCTTGGTCAGTTTTGGAAAAGTAAATTTAGCCCTTTTATGGGGGAAGCGAATGTCGCCCATATTTTGCCCTCTTCTTCTGGTGGAGCGATATTAAACCTTTTGGATGCAACAAATCTGCTAACTTACCTCCAACTTGAAAAGGTCTCTTAATAAATATGCATCGAAAAACTGAGAAATATCTCTACTAGTTGATATATATTGCTTGCAATTAACCTGCGATGGTATTATAGCCCGTGTCCTATTTTGCAATTTGTTGGAGCTTTCAATTTTTATTTCATTTGAAATTTTAAAACATATCTTTATTTTATATCTATTCTAGCTGTGCGATCTGGTGATGCCCGAGTAAAAAGTTTTTGAAAATTGATTTGTCTTTAACATATAACAACATTCGCCATTCTAACTGTCAAACATATCATGAAAAAAGTGTTTTATGTAACTGAAATAAATTAAGAGAGAAAATAAAAACAACTGAAAAGGTTTTCAAACTTTGTCAAACAACTTTTAAACTTCATATCACGAGGAAAATGTTTCGTGCAGGTCAAATAAATTGGAAAAAATAAAATGGCTATAAAATGGTTTAGATGTAAAGGTATAATTATGAGAAATAATTAGCAAGTAGTAGCTAAATTAAGTCTGTTTTGCTACGATTACAATAAAAGATGATTCAGTAATGATACAATTAATACGAACTGAGAAAAAATAAAATCCAGAATAAGTAGAATTAATAATAACAATTCTTGCATAGAGGTGCGTGTGTGTATAAAAAGGTTACTGTTCCACCAGAAGCTATCCATCAAAACTTTGAATACGACGATACAGAGACGGAATAATTGTCTGCGTGAGAAGAATTGGCCTGGTCCCCCAATATAGGAATGGAACCTTACAAAAAAAATTTTAAAAGGGGCATCGTAACACGTGGCCGCGTTGGTAAAATAATCAGCATGCGCTATAGCTATAGACAGAATGACAGACAGACAGACAGACAGCTCCGCACACATACTTTGAGAAATATATATATAGATTTACCAATTTTCCGTAAAGATTCATTGACATGTTTGCTACAGCTTGCAGCCAAAACTAGCTTTTTATGTGCAATAAAAGAGAAGTTATGATCAATCTATCATCAGATTACTGCAATGATGCTATCAAATAATATGCTGTAAGTTTGCAAATTTATAAGTTAATGATAATCAATCAAATGCTACAATTAAAAATCCATGATCAAATGACATAAACAAACCATACTTATATTTCATGTAGAAATAAAAACTAACGGTTTTAAAACAAAAATATTTGAATAGTTTGCTATGATAGCTGCGTTCTGATTATTGCTTTTGATAGAATGAACATCTTCTGGCTGTCCAATACCTTTCACATTGTCTCCTGACCTCAACTTTTATTTTACACAGCAGAACTAGTCGATAGTGTCAAAGCAATGGTTTCAGTAGAGCAAAATCTTTAAACGTTTACTTGCAACAAAATTCACATTACAGTTATTTGATATCCAAAGATTCACCATTTCTTACTCTGTTGCGTTGTACGTGCAAAATATGTGGAAATGTGATTACAAGCTCCTAAAAGCTCAAAAATGAACAGTTAATCGCAGCCACACGGGACCGCCGTAGTTTGGATTCGCTTTCCAAAACGGCTCAAATGTGACGTAGTTGTAGGAGATGGCTTCTGTTTACACTTTCAAGCAACCTCATTTGTCGAAATGTTTTCACAAATATACTTCACACATTCAATAAAACCATGTCTATTGTTCTTACGCGTCTATTTTATCGTCATTGTAATGCTGTCACTTTCAGCACTGATATCCTATAACCTACCGTAAAAAATCGTTTAATTTTTTATTTTTTGCTTAAAGGAGTACATATCATTGTCTGATAAACATGACGAGCCTGTTAGTCACTTGTGATAATCAAAAAGTGCTGCAGAAATTATTTGCAAAGTATTGGGTCACATGATCAGATTACGAATTGCGGAATAGAACAAACCGAAACAAAACTGCAAAGTAGCGAGTATCTATATTTGATACGGAGTCTTCGGTAAAGCGCGAAGCGTTTGTCATAAACTAGTGCTACAAGAAGTTTTATATTAAGCCTTTTATTGGCCTTTCAATACACATGAGAACATCTTGTGACAAAACAATAACCAAATGCAATGAATATGTCAGAGAAATAAACTGACTCCAATCTACGGCGGCTTTTCGTTTTTGAACTTTTAAGAGCTTGTAATCACATTTCCATATATTCTGCACCTACAACACAACAGAGTAAGGCATGGTGAATCTTTTGATACCAAATAACTGTAATGTGAATTTTGTTGGAAGTCAACCTTTAAGTGTTGCATTTAGCACAGATGCAATGCGTAAAAGTTTTGCTCGATGAGCTAACCTTCTACCTAAAACTAGTCATTCATCTACCATCGTCAATGTAACCATCTTTATATAGATATCTTCCAAGTACCAAAGCCGCATTAAACAAGGAACTACTATTAGACTGAGACAGTTATTAATTATTTTTATGCTTTCACTTTCAAAGTTGTGAAAAAAGCGAAAAGTTTTGAAGTTGGACAACAAGAGAATTGATTCTTATTGATGTAATTGATTCATTATTAATACAATTTTGTAGACACTTTTTGACTGATCACTTGATATTTTGGGTTCATGAAGTTCAATAGTTGTCAAAGTGGCAATTAAATAGAGGTTGTGTTCAAATAGAGATTGGCGTTCAATTAGCGGTTATACGGTATGTGAGTACCTGTAAGGTAGTCTAAACACAAGAACAAATACAATAGAGAGCAAATTTAATAAAGTCTGAACATATAAGACAAGATATAGTGTGATGAGTATCTTTAACATAGTCTGAACATGTGAGACAAGACTCAATATGGAGCCTAGAATTATCTTCCCCTAGAGTGATAACAGTGCCTTCAACAACACGAGTGTTTCCGGTGACAAGGAGCGTTTAGGCCACACCCCTTTTTGTGCTAGTCAATTGTAGTAGTTGACTACATCAATAACATCAGCCATGAGAATGGTTAAACAAGGATCATGAATTTCCAGTTAAGATAGTAATTAATGCTCATATTAAAGAAATGATGATTATAGTTTATTACTCTAGTATATGCTTATTATTTAAAGCAATTCAATACCTACATGACTTGCAAAGGCACTGAATAGATAGTGTTAAGTGAGTTAATGCAATCAGTTACTCATAGATAAGATAAATAGTCATACTGGGGTTGTATTACATTGGTGTGATGGGAAGCTAATTAACTGTCATCAACTGAAAGTATTGACAGTGTATGGTGTTAGAGTGGTTCATTGACACCACAGTCCACAAACAGTCCTAGCATGTAAGTTGTAGTTGTTTGAAAAGGCTTGAAAATCTTTACAGTTGTTTTCTTTTTCCTCTCAATTCATTTGAACTGCTTAAAAATATTTTTTCATGATATAAAGTTTAAAAGTCAGAATGGTAAATGTTGTATAGGGTATGTTATATAAAAATAAATTTTATTAGTTTTATTTTAATGGGAAAAATTGTTTCGGATTTTTGAACAACTCGGTTTTCGAACAACCTTCTTACAGTTATGAAGTTATGAAATTTTAAATTTACAGTGGTTTGAAAACCATTACAGCTGTTTTAATTATTTTTAATTTAGTTGTCCTGCACAAAACCTTTTCATCATGATATTAAGTTTGAAAGTTACAGTTGTTTGAAAAAGTTAAAAAACCTTTAGGGACCTTTTTCAATTGCACAAAACACTTCTCATGATGTGTAGTTTGAAAGTTAGAGTGGCAAATGTTGCTATATGTTAAATAAAAATAAATTACACTTAATTATACTAAATTATAATCCCATGACCAAACAAGAGTGAAACGATTGATTGGGAAAATTATGATAAATGCACATGTGCACACAACTCCCGAACTGATGTCCAACGCAGTATAAGTAAATGAAATGACGATTATATTTTTTAACAGTTCTTATGAGATTATTACTTATAATAATAATAATTAATTATAAGTTTGGATGGCTACAGAACAATGACTACGTAGTACAGATTTTCTAAAAATCTAACACAGTGTAAGTAGCTTATAGTGAAAGACGATGATATTTTTTTCTAACGGTTCTAATGAGATTATTACAATAATTAAATATAGGTTTGGATTATTACAGAACAATGGCTACGTAGTACAGATTTTCTAAAAATCTATATCAGTGCATTTTACTTCTAATATTGGCCGATATTGTATTTCTCTTTTTACAGGAGGAGAGATATAAACATATAATCTTTTCCTTTCATTATTGCTATTTGTTGTACATAATAACACCAACACCCAGTACATTACAGCTACCATTGCAGTTATCCTATTTGACTGCTAATATTGCATTTCTCAACCATCAATACCCTTTCTTTTTTCCAATATCACTTTGGTCATGGGCTGTATGACAGTGGAATTTCTAGTTATATAAAAATAAAATATTTTTTTATTACTTTATTTATTAAACAATTTGTCATTGTGATCGTAGCTAAACAGATTATATTTAACCATTACTTGCTAATTATTTTACATGTAAACACATTTACAGTTTAATTTTCCTTCCTAATTTATTTCAACAAAACACTTCTTTCATGATATGAAATTTAAAAATTGTAGCTGTTTAAAAAAGCTTGAAAACTTTTACAGTTGTTTTCTTTTTCCTCTTAATTCATTTGAAATGCTTAAAAATATTTCCTCATGATATGAAGTTTAAAAGTTAGAATGGTAAATGTTGTATACGGTATGTTATATTAAAACTAAATTTTTGTCTAAAGAATTTTTTATTACTCAGGCACCGCCGGGTAGTACAGTTAGGTACTCCTCTGATCATTCATTTCAGTTGTTAATACCGCTAAATCAAATCTTTTTAATTTCAGCTACTGATAATATTATTGTGTGAATAAAAAATTTACCAGAAGAAACGAATGAATAACTTAACAAAACTAAACTATAACAACTCACCCATGGAACTTTCTGTCTGGTGTCTTGCTACTAAAATTGGAGCAGCCAAAGGCTGCGCAAAAACTACCATTTGACATACATTAATGTGATGGTCACAGTCATAGAATAAACATACCATTTGGCATACTGTTAATGTGGTGGTCACAGTCATAGAATAAACAAAGCAAATGTAGAAGAAGCTGTAGTATAGAATAGAAATATAGCTGTAATGTATGAATTAACTTTGTAGTAACAATCGTCTGAACTAGTTATAGTAAAGTATTCAAATTCAGTGGCAGTTGTTTGTAAGGAATGAGTTTCCACTATTGTACATTGGCAGTGTCTTGTAGGTCACTCATCTTGATACATGTGCTAACTAATAATATATTAGTCTATATATAGTCTATATTTTTTCAGAGGTCTTCATTTTCAACAAAGCTTTTACTTGACAATTTAGTGACAATCATATGAAGACATGATTGCATATATATTTGTATTGATTAATTTGTCCAGAGCACAAAAAACAAGATGGCCGCTGCACTTCCATGGCGACATAGCAATATGGCAGCATGTTATCACTACAGGGGACGATAACTCTATGATATGGAGTAGCTCTCAGGGACTCTGAACACGTGAGACAAGACTTAATGTGGCGTACCTCTAAGGGAATCTGAACACGTGAGACAAGACTTAATGTGGCGTACCTCTAAGGGAACCTGAACACGTGAGCCAAGACTTAATGTGGCGTACCTCTAAGGGAACTTGAACACGTGAGACAAGACTTAATGTGGTGTACCTTTAAAGGAACCTGAACACGTTAGACAAGACTTAATGTGGCGTACCTTTAAGGGAATCTGAACTCATGAGACAAGACTTAAAGTGGCGTAACTCTAAGGGAATCTGAACACGTGAGACAAGACTTAATGTGACGTACCTCTAAGGGAACCTGAACTCGTGACCCAAGGTTGCTAAGCTCCACATATCCACTGTGAATGCCGGGAGAGGTAAAGTTAAGAGTGTAGGTTGAAGTATTATTGAGGCTCTGCAGCAATTCTTCCGTTTCAAACCGGCCATCACCGTAATTGATGTATATGACAAGTGAGGTTGGATACTCTCTAGGGAGACCTTGATACTGTACCTTCAATTCTAAGAGCTCTGCCAAATATCAAAATACCCTGTTTTAAATGTCTTAAGGTGGCTGAGAACTTTTTCATAATGATTTGGACTGTTTCATATGCATGAGCTAGCCGAATGCTCAGAGTTGCACAGGAATTAAAAAACAGTTTATAAACCATGGAAGGTTATGTAGTTGTCATTGGCTAAATTGAGTAAGCTAGTATACGCATTGCTAAATTTACTAATAAGAACAGTGAGAGCAACTTTATTGATTTGCGCTAACGCAGAGTCGTTATGCATATTTTACCTCAGATAACGACTATCTGACGTAATTCCATGTAGCCTAATGGCGATTGGGCCTTGTAAACCCCCTCTCCTCGCTTACAAGGCCTAATTGCCCTGTGAATGGGAGATTCTGAGATCAAACTCTCTGAGATACACATTTTTCATTGCTAGATTTTTATCATTACAACTGTACACAGGGTATTTATATATGAGCTGCTAGTTGCGCTGCTAGCTGCGCTGCTAGTGGCGCTGCTAGTGGCGCTGCTAGCTGGGCTGCTAGCTGGGCTGCTAGTTGCGCTGCTAGCTGCGCTGCTAGTTGCGCTGCTAGTTGCGCTGCTAGCTGCGCTGCTAGCTGCGCTGCTAGCTGCGCTGCTAGCTGCGCTGCTTGTTGCGCTGCTAGCTGCGCTGCTAGCTGCGCTGCTAGCTGCGCTGCTAGCTGCGCCACTAGCGCATATAGGGTATATATATATATATATATACCCTATATGCGCTAGGACATATGCAACTAGGGTATATATATATATATATGTATATATATATATATATATATATATATATACAGTATATATATATAAATTGTTTTCTCACCCTGGATACCCCGTATGGGTGGTAATTTCTGCTGTAACTCGGGTCTCCTACCAGAGACCTGAGAGTTTGAGCACTCGCCTCAAGACTTTAGCTGTTCCCAATAGCGCACTTTTCTGCAGCTCACCTGAGTTGATTGCTGTTGGTATTTGGTCAAGCCACATTTTATGCGCCGGTGTTATTGCACCCGGTGCCCCAATGACTACTGGGATTACAGTTGTTCTTACATTCCAGCGTTTTTCAATCTCTTCTCCAAGAGGGAGATATTTCTCCACCTTTTCTTTTTCTTTGCTGGCTATATTGTAGTCATTGGGTACTGCTATATCTATTATAGTAGCTCTCTTGTTCTCCTTGTCCACCACCACTATATCTGGTTGGTTGGCTAGGACATGCTTGTCAGTCCGGATGTAGAAGTCCCAGAGGATCTTGGCGCGGTCATTTTCATTGACCTTACCAGGAGCTTTTCACCAGTGTTGTGGTTTATTAAGGCCATACTCACTCACATAGACTTCTATACACAACACCTGCGACATGATTATGCCGCTCAATGTATGTGTTTCCTGCTAGCTGCTTGCATCCACTGGTGATGTTTTTGATGGTCTCAGGTGCATCTTTGCGTAGCCTACATCAAGGATCGTCTCTAGTGTGATAGATTTTTGTTTGGAGTTGCCTTGTTGGGAGCACTTGCTCCTGGGCTGCCATGATTAGCGACTCTGTATTGGCCATTAGGTTTCCTTTGTTCAGCCAAATATAGGTCTGGTGAAGATCGCCAACCTTAGATATGTGTCAGTGGTAAGCACCATGAAGAGGTTTCATGTGCTAGTCAATATCCTCATTATCAAGGCATAGGTCCGTTGTAAGAGCAGCCAATTGACATTCAGCTAGCAACTTATCTGAAGTGGCCATGGAGGCTGCATATGCTTTGATGCTTTGCTCCTCCTCTTTCACTGTCTGCTTTACACTTTTGAGTTCCCTACCGCCATCTTTCTTATAGAGATACAATCTAGTAGTATCAGACTTTGAGTGGAGTTCTCCATGCATGGTCAGCAGTTTACGAGTTGCTATATCTGTTTCCTTGATGACTTCCTCAGTCCACTTTATTATGCCTGCTGGATATCTTATTACTGGCAGTGCGTAGGTATTTATTGCCATGACTTGGTTCTTGGCATTAAGCTGACTCCGTAGGATCTGCCGAAGGCGTTTCTTGTATTCGGCAATGGCTTTGTGACGTACTTCGGCTTTGTGGTTGATGTTGCTTTGCATAATCCCCAAGTACTTGTACCCTTCTTCTATATCTTTGATGGTACCATTTTGCATTCTTAGGCCATCTGTGAGCATAGAATGGTCTTTCTTAAGAATTAGCCTTCCACAGTTCTCAATACCGAAGGTCATTCCGATGTCCTTGCTGTATATCTGAGTGAGGTGCATTAGCGAATCAATGTCCCTTTCTTTGTTAGCGTACAGCTTGATGTCATCCATGTAGAAGAGGTGGTTTATCTTGGTGCCACTCTTAAACTGGTACCCATATTGAGTCTCCTCCAGCATATTGCTTAAAGGGTTTAAGCATATGCAGAAGAGCAGCGGTGATAAGAAGTCACCTTGATAAATGCCTCGCTTAATTTTTACACTCGCCAGCTTTTTGCCTTTAGCCTCCAGTTCCGTCTTCCATTTGGTCATTAACATCTTGATGAATGCCACAAGGGCAGGGTGAACATTGTACATACTGAGGCACTCAAGTATCCAACTATGGGAAATTGAGTCACAGGCCTTTTTGTAGTCAATCCAAGCCATGGCAAGATTGGTTTGCCTTCTGCTGTCTTGACAGACCGTTTGTTCTTCCAGTAACTGATGTTTGGCTCCTCGGGTGTTGCGCCCGATTCCTTTCTGAGCACTGGTCATATAGTGACTTATGGACTCTTCCAGTTTGTCTGCAACTATTCCTGAGAGCAGTTTCCAGGTGGTGGGCAAGCACGTTATTGGTCGATAGTTCTTGGGAATCAGCCCCTGCTTTGGATCTTTTATCAGAAGTACAGTTCGTCCTTTGGTCAGCCATTCTAGATGGTCACCTTGTTCTATTAGGCATTTCATCTGCTTAGCCATTCTAGTGTGAAGTGATGACAATTTCTTTAACCAGAAGGCTTGAATCATGTCATGGCCAGGTGCTGCCCAGTTCTCCATACGCTGCACTCTGCACTTGATGTCCACTTCGCTGATGGTGAGTCCTTGCTGAGCCACAGTGTGTTGATGGCTCTCTTTAAGCCTCTTCAGCCAATTTGCAGTAGTTTTATGAGTAGCCTCTTTCTCCCAGATGTCCTTCCAGAACTTTGAAGTGCTAGATCGAGGAGGCTCTGACATTGGCCTCTGCAGTTCACCTTTGAACTGGGAATACACTCTAGATGGATTATTGATGAACAGTTTGTTTATTCTCTTGTTATCCCGCTCTTTGGTGTACCGCTTTAGTCGTGCCGAGAGTGCTACTAGCTGTGGTTTGCCAGATTCTAGAGCTTCTATTGTGGCTTCCCTTTTTGGACGCTCCAAACTGTGGTTAGATATTTTACTGAGCCTACTAACTTTCTTGCGCAAGTCCTTGATCTTATTTTGTAGCCTCAGCTGCCAGGATGGAATGGCTTGAAGCCTTGTTGACAGTGGCTTAATACCCATCTCCTCCAAGATGACGGTTGCTGTACTGTAAATTAGGGCATTAGTCTCACTGTTCGTTTCAGTTGAGATCGACTCCAGTGCCAAGTTAATGTCTTCTAACAGATTCTTAAGTATGGCCTTGCTAACTCTTCGTAGTGGTACCCTCCTTCCATAATCATTAGCAGCTGGCATCGTGTTGATGATATTTTCCACAAGCTCTTTCACCCTTGGGTCAAGGCCAAGTGCATGTCTTCTTCAACCAATTCCTCAACCCGTGAGTCAACTCACGATTGTGTATGTGTGACAGCGTGTGTTGATATGCACTCCTCGTTGGTCGAGGTTACCTGGGTGAACTGTTCCCTAATTTCATCTACCTCAAGTTCCGCTTTGAGGTGCCGCTTGATTATGTTACTCATCTGAGCTACAAGTTGCTTAGCGGTTAGTGGCAATTCAGGGCGCATGTTTATCCACAGTTGATGCATACCTCTCGTGTAGCCCCACTTTTGAGGTTCACTCATAAAGTAGCACTGCATGATGTCCGTGTTATCAGTTCGAGTCCATTTCATCTGTTTTGAACCAGTAGCCCATTTTTCACTGCCTTGTCCTGGTTCAGCTACAGGCAGCGCAGGCCTTGTTTGACCGGGCGACGTCCGAGCCGGCATGGCTTTGGTTATTGCACTCATCATAGAGGTTGTAGACAGTATACAAGCAAGGGTCTTGTCTAAGGACCACCAGAAAAGTGCAGTTGCTGGGGTTTGAACCGAGGACCTAATGATCACTGTCCCGATACCCTATCAACTGTGCTATCTGTCCTATATATAAATATATATATATATATATATATATATATATTTGAAAAATTATTGCGAAAAAAGTAAACTTTTAGTATTTGCGTTCTCTTTTTATATGCTTTTGCACTTGCTTTTAGTTAATATGTATATATATATATACTAGCTGTACTACCCGGCATTGCCCTGGTAATAGAAAAGTCTTTGGACAGAAAATTGATTTGTATTTAACATATAACAACGTTTGCCATTCTAACTATCAAACTACATATCATGAGAAGTAGTGAGAGCTGCTCACTATTAGCCTGCGGGCTATTAGCCAGTACGTTTAATAATGTGAGCAAACAGCTTCTTGTTACGTTATGTTATGACCCGCAGCATACACAAAGCCTTTAGGTAGTTGCTCTCATATAATGACTGATATTGGCGAGCTAGCAATTCGATTTCTTTAGTCTAGTGGGCAAGGTGTCAGACTGGCAAATGGCAGGCTCCGATATCGAATCTTCTTTGGTACAAAATTGTTATTCCAAGATTTTAATATCTATAGCCGGACAATCAAACCTACGAATACACATACGACCAATTTTGAGAAATATAACCTAATGTTAATCTATTGTTAGCTCAGTGTTAATCTACTGTTAACACAGTGTTAACCTAATGTTAGCTTAGTGTTAGCCCAATGTTAGCTTGGTGTTAATGTACTGTTAGCTTAGAATTAGCTTAAGGTTAGTCTATTGTTAGCTTAGTAGGTCTAGTACTAAACTGGTGCTGGTCTAGTGTTAGTGCAGTGTTAGTTCAACATTCATCCTTGAAGTAGTATAGTCAATCTAGTCTAGTCAATCACTACGATTGACTAGCACAAAAAAGGGGAGTGGCCTGAACGCTCCTTGTTGGCACCGGAAATGCTCGTGTAGTTATCACTCTAGGGGGAGTTAACTCTATGGTCTAGCGTTATCACTCTGCATGAGCTCGCTGAGCGAGTTCTAACGCAGATTCGCGCCATGAAGCGCGATATCGCACTAATATTGCCAAGTGTTTTTGAACTTATACTCGACTCGACTAAGCTGGCCACGTTATAACTTATATACATAGGCAAAGTCACGTACACAAGACCAGCCCAGCAAAAGGGAGGCGGGGCTTATCACATACAGTGCATCCTCGGGCTACGATTTTGATCCATTCCAGGGTTGGCACCATATGGTCAAAAAATCGTATGTAGGGGTACAGAAACCCTTATTATTATGTAATGCAAACATCCCCTGTTAATAATTGTCAAATTTTGTATAAGTGCTGTACATATTTTAATTTAGTAATAGAATAGTATGTTAATCCCACGACCAAATGAGCGGATACGAAGTTTGAGAGTTTTTATGATAAATGCATGAGCGCACAACTTACGAAAATTATTCATCAACAATGAGACGAACCCTTGTTTTGAAATCTCATCAACAAATTTAACCATCGTTTTGTAGAGTCGTTAAAGTATAATAACAATACAAAACACTTTTAGGCCTATTTAAATACGTATGTTACCAAGTCTTTGTAAACCGTCAGCATTATCTTAAAACTTACCCATCTGATCGGATTATACACAAATAGACAGATTATTTTGAACGAAAATCGCCACAAAACTCTTGAAAAGCTTGGTTTAATAAAAGTTACGACCGGCCTACGATACGCCAATAAAGCCGTGCGACAGATAGTAGAACTATTTAGCAGTGCGCATTTCACGAGAAAATGGTGCTCATTTCATCAGTCTATGGCATTTTTAACTTGTAATCGAATTTATTCGAGGGTTTCTGTAATAAGCGTAGACCGTTTGAGGCGTAGACCGAATTACAGGTATGAAATTGTGGTACACAGTTTATCAGCCTGTGTTTTTTTGTCCAATCACCGAAGGTTTCATTATTTAAAACGTTAGCCGAAATTCTTTACAACTTATGTACAAGCTAGGGCCGAACTACAACGCTCCTTTACGACGAGAACATTTTTTATTTTGCTACAGTTTTAGACGCGTGAATGCTCATACTCGCTTTCTGTTAAAGATTGCTTATCAAAACCATTCTACATTCAACGCAACCAACTTTCAAACTGTGTATAGTACACAGTAGCTTGCCATTTTACTTCTAATTTTGCATTTCAGAGTTATAATAAACATATTTTTTTATTGTTGTTGAATTACGTACATTACAGTAGATTAAGCCTACAGCTTTATGACACTTTTATAACAGCTTTTATTTTGCTGCAGTTTGCAGAAATCTTCCAGACGCGTGAACACTCACAGGTTTTCTATTATTGCTGTATTACTATATTAACAATATTGGTTGTTCTAATAATATCAGTGCATTTTACTTCTAATATTGGCCAATATTGCATTTCTCCTATAGAAAGGGAGAGATATAAACATATAATATTTTCCTTTCATTATTGCTGTTTGTCATGACCAAACACTTTTTAAATAAATTTTCTAAAAATCTATATAAATACCACAACTCCTCGATATTGTTAGCTATGACGTTTTGAAATGTAAACAAAATTGTGCATTGGTTTTCTATTATTACTATATTAATAATATTGATTATTCTAATAATATCAGTGCATTTTACTTCTAATATTGGCCAATATTGCATTTCTCCTATTGCAGGGGAAAAATATAAACATATTTTCCATTCATTATTGCTGTTTGTTGTATATAATAACACCCACACCCAGTACATTACAGCTACCATTGCAGTTATCCTGTTGCGCTGCAGTGCCATTTGACTGCTAACATTGCATTTCTCATCCATAAGTACCCTTTCTTTTTTTCTAATATCACTTTGGTCGTGGGCTGTATGACAGTGGAATTTCTAGTTTTAGTAACTATAGTTACCTAAAGGAGCTTTATTGTATTTATTGGTTATGATCGGCAATAAAATGTAATATTAGAATTTAGCCTAGGGAGTTCTTACCTTCAAGACAGACAGACGTATAACAAACTTTGAATTCATCTCAAATAAGTTTAGCTTACTGAACACACACACTTAAAGCTAAGCTTTAGTATTTATTTTTAACTATTTTACTGAGTTTCAATATTTTAGCACTAAAATTTTATCGCTTATTAGTTTCGGTCGCATCCACTATAAATTTTAGCGAGCCCTGTTTAAAACTTTTTTGAACTTAATTTAGCAAGAAAGCCTGAATGATGCTGTTTTGTAATGAAGTGGATTTTTGTTAGCAGGTTAAAAGAAGTTGTCTGACCTTCTGTTTGAAGAAATTGCAATTTCAACTTTGCTACTGGTTTTAAAGGGAAAATAATTCCATTCTATACAAGAGAATTGCTGAACTGAAAAAAATTGGTCATCGTGTTTCTTTCAGGCATTGTAAAAATATTTTCGGCCAACAACATTTTTGGCATTTTTGTTATTTTGATGTACGTAATAGGCACACCAACTGCCAAATTTGATCTTTGGCGAAAGTTTTGTTGAATTCGTACGGTGAAAAAGAAATTCATATGGTGAAGGCAAAAAAGAATCTTGTTCCACGTCGTATAAGGAAAAAATATATCAGGGTAATCATATCGTGAGGGTGCACTGTACTGTACATAAGGAGCCTAGATGAGTCAATGAAGGCAGAGATCCCTGGCAGTCTCTCGCATGATGTTTATTTTACGCACACACTCTGCATTGTTTGCATGCTAATATCTATATATATCTTAGCTGCACAACCCGGCGTTGCCAGTGTAATAAAAAGATATTTGAACAGAAAAATGACTTGTATTTAACACAAAACAACATTTGCCATTCTAAAGTTCAAACTACATATGAGAAAAGCGTTTTGTCCAATTGAAATAAATTGAGAGAAAATAAAAACAACTGTAAAGGTTTTTAAACATTGTCAAACAACTTATAAACTTCATAGCTTGAGGAAAATGTTTCATGCAGGTCAAATAAAAATAAAACGACTATAAAAGGGTTTAGATGTAAATGTGAGATAATTAGCAAGTAATAGTTAAATTAAGTCTGTTTAGCTACAATTACAATTATAAGAGATGATTTGATGATACAGTTAATCTGAACTGAGAAAACAAAACAAAAATTCTGAATATGTTGAATTAATAATAACAATTCTTGCATAGAAGTGTGGGTGTGTAAAAATAATGTACTGTTCTACCAGCAGCTATCTATCAAAACTTTGAATCTGATAATACCGGTACCTCTCGATACCGGTACCTCTCGATACTGGTACCTCTCGATACCTGTATCTCTCCATACCGATACCTCTCGATACCGGTACCTCTCGATACCGGTACCTCTCGATACCGGTACCTCTCGATACCGGTACGTAGTAAAAGAGGTCTTGTGGTAAAGTGCTGGATTATCAAAATGTATTTGCAATCTTCATGAGTTCAGCTAAAAGTGAAATTCTAATTCCAAAATTTTATTAGCAATAGCTGGACGACAGCTATAGGTGGACGACAGCTATAGCTGGACGACAGCTATAGCTGGACGACAGCTATAGCTGGACGACAGCTATAGGTGGACGACAGCTATAGGTGGACGATAGACGACAAACTTTGAGAAATATATATATAGTCAATATATATTTCCTATTGCTTTGCACTCAATGGGTTTGATTTGTAGAGTTGTAACGGGAACACAGAACTTTTCTTTACAAGTTTAGCGTTATTCTAGTACTAGGTGAATGCCCGGCGTTGCCTAGGTAACAAAAATCCTTTTAATAGAAACTTTATTTTTATTTGACATATACAACATTTACCATTCTAACTTTTAAATTTCATATCATGGGAAAAGTGTTCATTTGTGCAGTTCAAATAAATTAAAAGAAAAAAAACAACTGTTAAGGTTTTCAACCATTTCAAACAACTGCAACTTATAAATTTCATATCATAAAAGAAAAATTTTGTTTAAATAAATTAGAAGGGAAAATAAAATTGTAAAGGTGTTTAAATGTAAACGTGAAATCATTAGCAAGTAATGGCTAGATATAGTTTTAGTGTTGGCATAATAAGGTGAAAATATCGTATAGACGTAATGAGTGGTATAGATACCCATATTAATTATCTAATGCAATCACTTCCTGGTAAAAACCATCAAAATCATCTTCATTAAAAAATAGTAACAAAACAATATGTTAACCTTAGTAACTATTGTTATCTACAATAACTAGTGCTTTTTGTGGTTATGATCTGCAAGAAAATGTAACATTACAAGGCACTACTTGCAGAATTTTTACTTTCAAAACATATGTGTAACATAAACACTGAATCTAACTTAAATGAATTTAGTTCACTAAAAACATACTTGAAAGAAGTTGTAGTATACATTTTAGCAAACTTTTAACTAAAAGTTCATCACTTTTAACAATTCTATCATCTGTTTGCGAACCTATTTTTACCATAACGGATGACTCTGCAGCTATTTAATAGCTATAGCTAGACAAGCAGACATCCTTACAGGCGATTACAAACATTGAGATATATATATACTAGCTGTACTACCCGGCGTTGCTCGAGTAATAAAAAAGTGTGTGCACAGAAAATTGATTTGTATTTAACATACATCAACATTTGCCATTCTAACTTTCAAACTTCATATCATTGAAAAATTGTTTTGCGCAGGTCAAACAAATTTAAAAAAATAAAACAACTATAAAAAGGTTTATACAGAAATGTGAAATAATAGCGATTAATAGCTAAATTAAGTCGGTTTTGCTATGATTACCATAAAAAATGATTCTGTCATGATACAATTAATACGAACTAAGAAAAAAAAGTAAAAATCCTGAATATGTTGAATTAATAACAATTATTGCATAGAAATGAGTGTGTGTGTATAAAAAGGTTACTGTTCCACCAGAAGCTATCTATCAAAACTTTTAATACGATGATACTGGTACCTCTAGATACTGGTACAAATGTAAAATTGAGATATTGCACTGGGTTTGTCTGAGCAAACGTAGAGAAAATGTTAAGACTCTTTCTATAATTGTCCACGTAAGATGAATTGGCTTTGGCCCCAGATATAGTACAGTAATACTTCAACTTACGAGTGCTCCAACTTACGAGAAACTTGAGATGCGAGCCAGCTTTCAAGCAAGTTTTAGCACTAACATACGAGCCATGTTTGAGATACGAGCACTTGAGTCAATTGCCAAGTATGCCGGAGGTGTTTTATGAGAACAGCATCACTCTGTATTTTTCCACTGCTCAGGCTATACTGTTGTACCGTGTTTTTTGTGCACGATTTTCTGTGCAGAATTATGTGAATTAAACGTACTGTGCGTAGACCGAAAGTTTGCCAGTAAAATGAAAGATAATACAAAGAAAAAGCAAATGATAACAATTGATATTAAACGGAAAAATATTGAAAAATATGCGAAATGTGTATGCGTGATTGAGCTAGCTCGGGAATATGACAGAAATACATTCATAATTATCAAACAGAAGGATTATATTCAGGGCATTTAGTTCGCAAAAGGACTAACCATAGTTTCTAAACGATGCAGCGATCTTCACGACCGCTGATGGCATTGGACAAAAAATTGGCCGGTGACAGCGTAACTGAAACGATGCTATGTGGAAAGGCCGGCGCTATCTATCCAAACTGTTTAATAGACATTCGGACAAGCTGGCTAGTGGTCGTGCATTAACCATTTGTGACGACACTTGTGTTCATCCTAATCGCAACATGTTGAAAGAGCGACAAAGGCAAACGTCCTTAGATAGGTTTATCTTAAAACGGCCGGCTAGTCGTGAAAGCGAAAAAAAGGAAAAGTTTCTCGCTAACCAGCGAGAAACTTCAAACTATGAATGCCGAAAAATTTTTAATTACGTTTAGTTAAAAATGAAAGTTTGCTTTTAGGTTTGCTTCTAAGTTTGTCTTTTAACACTTTGATAAAATCCAACTTTATCAAAGTCAACTGTTGTAACGAAGGATAACTTATATCTCCCTCCCTGGCAAACGCGAGTGTTAACTGCTATTGTATGTATTTAATTTTACATTTTAATTAATCACATTTCCTTGCATCATTATTTATTTGTTGCTTTTGGAAAGCATGTAGTACGTAAGGAGAATAACCAACATGTTCTTTCTGTTACAATATCTTGTTTTGAGTGTTTTATTTGCTTATTTTAGAGTATGGAAACCAATCAATATATATTTAATTGTTCTATATGTAAATAAATTGCACCAACATGCGAGTAAATTGACATACGAGCTCAGTCTCGGAACGCATTAAGCTCGTAAGTTGAAGTATGACTGTATATATAAATAAATTGCACCAACATGCGAGTAAATTGACATACGAGCTCAGTCTCGGAACGCATTAAGCTCGTAAGTTGAAGTATGACTGTATTTGAACCTTTCCGAAAAATATTTCTTTGCAGGGGCATCATAAGGCGTGGGCACGGTGCTAAAATAATAGCTATAGCAAGACAATCACGTCCACAGACAAATACATGAATACACAAAAACTTTGAGAAATATATATAGATTATAGATTAATCTATCTCCATGTAAAATCAGTATCAGTACTGATCTGTACTGTATCAGTCTTTGTGTCAGTATCAGTACCATTACTATAAGAATATGTACCAGTAACAGTATCAGTGCTGGTATTAGTATCACTCTAGTAATAATCTACCACTAATTTAGTATTGTTCCAGAATTAGCTTTGCGTTAATCTAACATTTGTCTAGTATTGGAATTCCAGAATATTCTAGGTAGTCTAGAATAGCCTAGTGCTCACTATCATTAGTCATGTACAGAAAGCGCAATAATACTGTGAATCTATTACACAGGTGCATACCTGGAAAGATGACAGGAGCGTTTGATGAGATGTTGAACATAAAAGGAAGAACTGGCTTCTGAACGTATATGTCGTATGTCATGGTGATACTACCCATAGCATTAAAAGCCACAACTCGTATCGTGTAGTTACCAACAGTGGAGTATGTGTGCACCACCGAGAGTATGGTATTTAAAACTAAAATATGAACAGTGCTGTAATATCCACACATTTATGTAAATGAGCAAGATGCACAGTGATTACAAGCTTTATGGTTTTATTAGTCGTATGTCCGTTTTGGTTAATGCCAATATACCAGCTGGTTGCCGCACTTTTCTATGTAATTACTGAGCTCAAAGCATACATAGAAACTTAAAAACCATTCCATATATCAAAAGTGACAGAGTTACAAATGCAGGACCATCAATTATGAAACATGCAAAAGATGCAAGTAGTGACAACCAAAAGGATGCCATAAATCACCTAATTGGAAAAATGAAGTCAGCGCGAAGTCAGCACGAAGTCAGCATTAAGTCAGCGTGAAGTCAGCGGCACTGAGCTTACCGTTTACAACTTCTACTACTGGGCTGCCATCTCCAAAGCTCCAGGATATGTTGACATTGTCTCCCTTTTGGACCAACACCGACACATTTGTCGAGTCAAAAAGAGATGCATGGCTTGGTGTTACCTAGAAATAAAAAGTTAAATTTTGTGATGACGCTTTTGTGTGTCTCTGAGTCAGTTGAGTGTGTAAGTTTTTGCTGCCATACTAAGTTGATGCCTGCCTCATGTCCAGAAGTTCATGCACCGGCTAGCTATTACAAAACAAACAGCTAATTGAAGACTTATGTCATATTATATTTTATCGTATTACATTATTTTGTATTATATGCTATATTATTATTGACCGGCTTCCGTTCGTTTGTTCGCTTTTTCTGTCATAAAGCACCAAGAATAAAGATTGGCACAATTATTCGGACGTTTCTGATTCGTTAGCTCAGTTGTCTAGAGTATCAGTCTAACAAGCTGAATGTCAAGGGTCTTTAGTCTTGTCATTAATAGCTTGTACAGAATTTTGTGATTCTGTGAAAGTTAGCACATTTAAAGCAACTGCTACTGTAAGACAAAAATAAAAAGCTTTAGTATCCATACCGCAGTTTATCATTTCAGACAATTTAACATCAATTCAAAAGTTACCTTTCATTAAGAACAAATCTTGGAGTTGTCTTAAACGGATCATAAATGAAGCTAGTTTCAGATAGAAGGAATTACAATGGAAAGTGTAATCCGTCCATTGAGGATGACTCCTGTCAGTGAATCAAATATTACATAATTCATTTCTTATTTGTCAATTATGAAGGCTTATAAAGGGGAGGGGCTATTGGTTATTTTAAATGTCTATCATTAAGATGACAATTAGGCTTATGAATGGGGGGGACAGTGTCCATCATTTAAAATGATCAATAGTCATATATAAACTAGAAATTCCACTGTCATACAGCCCACGACCAAAGAGAGGGCCAGATATATTGGCAAAAAAAGAAAGGGTACCGATGGTTGAGAAATGCAATATTAGCAGTCAAATGGCTCTGCAGTGCAATAGGATAACTGCAATGGTAGCTGTAATGTACTGGGTGCGGGTGTTCTTATATACAACAAACAGCAATAATGAATGGAAAAGATGTTTATATTTTCCCCCTGCAATAGGAGAAATGCAATATTGGCCAATATTAGAAGTAAAATGCACTGATATTATTAGAATAATCAATGTTATTAATATAGTAATAATAGAAAACCAATGCACAATTTTGTTTACATTTCAAAACGTCATAGGTAGCAATATTGAGAAGTTGTGGTATTTATATAGGTTTTTAGAAAATTTATTTAAAAAGTGTTTGGTCATGACAAACAACAACAATGAAAGGAAAATATTGCACGTTTATATCTCTCCCTTGCAATAGGAGAAATGCAATGTTGGCCAATATTAGAAGTACAATGCACTGCTATTATTAGAATAAGCAATATTATTAATATAGTAATACAGCAATAATAGGAAACCTGTGAGTGTTCACGCGTTTGGAAGATTTCTGCAAACTGCAGCAAAATAAAAGCTGTTATAAAAGTGTTATAAAGCTGTAGGCCTAATTTACTGTAATGTACGTAATTCAATAACAATTAAGAAATATGTTTATTATAACTCTGAAATGAAAAATTAGAAGTAAAATGGCAAGCTATTGTGTACTATACACAGTTTGAAAGTTGGTTGCGTTGAATGTAGAATGGTTTTGATAAGCAATCTTTAACAGAAAGCGAGTATGAGCATTCACGCGTCTAAAACTGTAGCAAAATAAAAAATGTTCTCGTCATGAAGGGGCGTTGTAGTTCGGCCCTAGCTTGTACTGTACATAAGTTGTAAAGAATTTCGGCTAACGTTTTAAATAATGAAACCTTCAGTGATTGGACAAAAAACACAAGCTGATAAACTGTGTACCACAATTTCATACCTTTAAATCGGTCTACACCTCAAACGGTCTACGTTTATTACAGAAACATTCGAATAAAATCGATTACAAGTAAAAAATGCCATAGACTGATGAAATGAGCACGGTTTTCTCGTGAAATGCGCACTGCTAAATAGTTCTACTATCTGTCGCACGGCTTTATTGGCGTTTCAATTTTTGGTCTTAATTTTTATTAAACCGAGCTTTTCAAGCGTTTTGTGGCAATTTTCGTCCAAATTAATCTGTTTATTTGGGTATAGTCCGATCAGATGGGTAAGTTTAAAGATAATACCGACGGTTTACAAAGACTTGGTAACATATTTAAATAGGTTTAAATGTGTTTTGTATCGTTATTATACTTTAACGACTCAACAAAACGATGGTTAAATTTGTTGATGAGATTTCAAAACAGGGTTTGTCTCATTGTTGATGAATAATTTTCATAAGTTGTGTGCACATGCATTTATCAGAAAAACTCTCAAACTTCGCATCTGCTCATTTGGTCGTGGGACAACTACAGATTATCTTTTCCGTCTCAAATTTAGCGATAAACAAGCTGAATGGTAGTACATAATAAATAAATGGCTAAATTTTTTATTATTTTTCTCATTAGAGTGCTTGAAGCACCGGATTGCTATTGAGTTTTCTTGTTTTGTATTTGAAGCAAGCTGAGGCTTCAATTATTTTTACTGTGTTTGAAGTTTCAAATAACTTCCTGTTTCAAGCAATTATAAAGGTATAGCTGCTTTGAGAAATTGAGACCATTCTGCTTTTTTTGCACTTGTGGCAAATTTATCTTGAAACGCTTTTTACTATTAAATTGTGTTACATTGTTTCTGATACCTTTAGCCAATCAATCACATTCATATATACATGTAATGTGTCATATACATTCATCTAATGTGATATGTATATATGTGTCATATACATTCATATAATGTGATGTATATATATGTGTCATATACATGTAATGCATCAGAAACAATTTATTAAAATATTGCTCATGAACGACCCACTTTATACTGACCTACTCAACACTGACCTACTCAATACTGACCTACTCAAGACTGACCTACTTAACACTGACCTACTCAATACTGACCTACTCAACACTGACCTACTTAACACTGACCTACTTAACACTGACCTATTCAACACACTGACCTACTCAATACTGACCTATTCAACACTGACCTATTCAACACTGACCTACTCAACACTGACCTACTCAACACTGACCTACTTAACACTGACCTACTTAACACTGACCTATTCAACACACTGACCTACTCAACACTGGCCTACTCAATACTGACCTACTCAACACTGACCTACTCAACACTGACCTACTTAACACTGACCTACTCAATACTGACCTACTCAACACTGACCTACTCAACACTGACCTACTCAACACTGACCTACTCAACACTGACCTACTCAACACTGACCTACTCAACACTGACCTACTCAATACTGACCTACTCAACACTGACCTACTCAACACTGACCTACTCAACACTGACCTACTCAACACTGACCTACTCAACACTGACCTACTCAACACTGACCTACTTAACACTGACCTACTCAGCACTGACTTACTAATCATTGAGATTATTTAGCACAACTAGTGCTAAACAAGGCCTTTTAAACTAGCACATGTTAAAATTCCTTGAATGGTACAGTACCTTCAATTGCATGTCTTCTATAGGCCAATTCAGCACCACCACTTTACTCAACACCATATGCTGGTCAAGTGGGTTTTGTAACTCAACTGTCACATTATAAATGCCAAACTCTGAGTATTCATATAGATATGGCTGCCCAATAACACCTGGATAGATGTTCTTTGCATTTCCGTCTCCTCCAAACACCTTCATGGAAACCTAAAAGTGAATCACGTTGTACTCAAAATATTTTGCAAGCTTACTATGTTACTTGGCTGCTTATCTTGGCTACTTACCTTGGCCACTTAACTTGGCCACTTACCTTGGCTACTTTCCTTGGCTACTTACCTTGGCTACTTACCTTGGCTACTTACTTTGGCTACTTACCTTGACTACTTACCTTGGCTACTTACCTAGGCTACTTACCTTAGCTTTTACATAGCTTTGAGACAAGATTTACAGACATAGTTTAATGTAATTTGAAACTCACGCATTAAATTGATATATTTTGTAAAGTGGTGCATCATTTTCTTTAATGATGTCTGCTGAATCAAATAATCTTTTGCAACACATTGTATTTTAAACTCTTTAAAACACAATCTTTTATTAGAATGAAAATCATTATTCACAAAATTGTTTTTAAATTTGAGAGCAACCGGATAAAAATGTAAAGTTAAACAAAACTATAGCAGAGCTAAAACTAAACTATAAAATATCTGTTAAAGATATGCAATATTTCTATATATATATATTTATATATATATATATATATATTTATTTCTCAAAGTATGTCTGTTTTCCGTATGTCCAGCTATAGCTATTAAAATTTTGGATTTAAAATTCTACATTATGCTGGACTTGAACTCACGAAGACCATGAACGCAGATTGGTAACTCAACGCTTCAACCACAAGACCACAGAAGCTCATACAATGGCTCACTTTTTATACTCAACGTATACATCGTTTTCCTTTTTCAAAACAAGATTACGGAATAATTACAACTCTATGAACTCATTTAGTTCTATGAAAGGCGATGCTTATTTGTCCTCGCCATATTAGGGCTAATTTTTTTTCAGCAAAATGATATCAACAATAGACTCTTTCGATATTAGAATTTGACGATGAAATTCTATCAACTCTCTGAAACACGATGCCTTTTTTGCGTTTTTGTGAACCTCTATTTCTGGCTTTTTCGTAAGGTTCAATTGCTAGATCGCTGTAAAGGTTAATACTTTTCACGCAGAGAATTATATTATCTCAAGTTGGAAGGCCTCTAGATTCTCTCACCTTCGATCAAACAAAGACACTAAAATAAATTTTTACATATCGTTGTACCAGTATCATCATATTCAGAGTTTTGATGAATAGCTGCTGGTGGAACAGTAACTTTTTTATATGCACACTTCTATGCAAGAATTTTTATTATTAATTCAACACATTGGAATTTTTTGTTTTGTTTTCTCAGTTCATATTAATTGTATCATTACCGAATCATCTCATATTGTAATCATAGCAAAACAGACTTAATTTAGCTATTACTTGCTAATTATTTCACTATTACATCTAAACCCTTTTATAGTCATTTTATTTTTTTTAAATTATTTGACCTGCACAAAACATTTTCCTCACGATATGAAGTTTAAAGGTTGTTTGACAAAGTTTGAAAACCTTTACAGTTGTTTTTAGTTGGAATGGAAAATGTTGTTATATGTTAAATACAAATCAATTTTCTGTCCAAAGAAAATTTTATTACCCGGAGCAAGCACAGCTACTCTTTACTATAACAAAACTATAACAAAACTTTAGCAGATCTATAACAGTTACAACATAAGTAAAAGCTAAAATTACTATGAATGTAAAAAGGAAGCTAGCCTGAGTGGAATACTAGCCTCGTTAGGATGGTGCAGTAATGGAGCTCCCCCGGTTGAGTTGTCTACTACCAGGTACTGGATGGAGAGGGTTCTAGCATGTGTGTACATTATTGCACCAGTCATTATTTCCAGACCTTGAGGAAGCGGTGTCACGATGAATAGATCGATACTCAGAAATATTGAAAACCTGAATAAAGTTGCATGTTTGGTGAAACAAACAACATGCCCATTAAAAAGACAGCCCAAATATTATAGTTTAATCATACAGTTTGTAATATTACCGTGAATTTTCACTTGCTACAAAACAAGTTTTACAGTTTTATACTGGCAATTATGTGATACAAGACAGCTAACTAGTCATGATATGTGTTTCCCTAATTGATTTGACCTAGCACAATACTCTATAGGTCACATCTCATAGTGTGTCACTATATGTTTTAAAATTAAAATAGAGTTGTCGGCTAAAAACTATTTTCGCTGCCGAAGATTAAAATGATGAACGTACTTCCACATCTCTTTCAGTTGTTTAAATATAAAAACTGGTAGATAAAGTTGGACAATTCTCAGCAACCTGTGCCAACATGCCAACCTGTGCCAACATCTTTAAATGGGTTAGTTTAGTTGTTTGTACCAATATGTTAGCGCCATCTACCCAACACGTACTAACAGATAATGTCGACCTGACCAGCACTTACCTGAGCGTTGAAGAGACTTCGACATTGATGAAGTAGCTTCCACCTGTCTTGTACTGATGATGTATGAAGTCAGCCGGCAGATTAAACAGGTCATGTGTGCCATCACCCCAGTAGACTAGAGCATAAGGATCTGTCCCAGACTCCACAGTGATGTTTAGCGAAAGACCGTTAGAAATCGCTTCCTCAAAGGAAAGATCTGTGATGGTCAGGGTGTTGCGGTTGTCCGCAGTGCCATAAAAGGTGGTAATATATGGGCCAGCTATGGGGATCATTGCTCGAATCGGTGTGATGAATAAGGAAGAACCAGCATCATTCTGAGCATTTACTGTAAGATTGTAGGCTCCCTCACTTACAGATGGTAGATTAGCTGTGTACAAGGAATGAGTCTGGTCATACACAGCTAATATTGGTGTTAATGAAGCTAGCTGCACGGCTATCGTATCAGCAAGGGTTTCCATGGTGAAGGTGAGGTTCATAGGTTTGTTTGCTTCTATTGCTACAATATATATGGATTCATAGGTTTGTTTGCTTCTATTGCTACAATATATATGGGTTCGTAGGTTTGTTTGCCTCTACCGCTACAATAGTGTATATACAGTTTACTCGCTTCTGGGTTGATCAAGGCTATGAACTGTGTGTTTGTCAGTAGAGCAACAGTCACAATACCTACTTTATGATTTTCGATGTCCGTACACTGTTAGGGCAAATTCCATATACCCTCACATCAATATTTATATATTTTACGTATGTATAAGTTCTCTTATGATGCTGACAGGCTAACAATTGCTAACCGTTTTCTTGCATGGAGGGGCCTAGGCCGTAAAACCTCTAATTGAACACCTCTCCTGTTTGACCACCACATTGGCATCATTCTATCTTTACCATAGATATACATAAACTTAGATTGGCCAATAATAGCTATTCCCATCGGTTGCCTTGTCAGACTTAAATAGCATGATGTAACGACATTGTATTGTACCTCATGCTTGACTGCTCTGTTGTTAACAATGGAGCTAATCAGGAGAAGGTGACAAAATCACATTTATTTTTACATAAAAACCTTCTTGGATACATAATCAAGTAAATTAAAGCAATTCTGTGATAATATCTGATAACCACCATAGATTAAAACTAAAAAAGCTATGAATTGTTGCACACAAATCATGAGCCATCAGGGCTTTATTTGCCCCCCTCTCCTATCCCCATTTTCTCTTTTCCCCTTCTCCAAAGAAAAAGTGAGAAGGGGAGAAGAGAGAAGGGGGAAAGGAGAGGGGGGCAAATAGCCCCCCCCCCACTCAAAGAGCCAGACCCTGGCTAGGTAAATAGACTAATATCTTGCTGAACCAAACATGACTAAATATGATAAGCATGCAAGTATGTCTTTAGTCAAAAATGAGACAGAATGATTATTTTACAGCTGGCTATGTAGCTGGCTAGGTCACCAAAGCTGAAGTGTAATGATTGTTTCATTAGCATCATGGATGTTACCAACTATGATGTAAACCAAGCAACGAATTCCCTAATCACAGTTAAGAATCGTGGTGGCTTGACTTTGTCTTCACCTGATTCGTGATTGAAATTTGCAACCACAGTGAGAAAGCGCCGAGAGTGTTGCTTAGTAGTGCTGGATTAGTGAAAAACTTTCCCAGGCTAGCACTAATTGCCACCATGGAGAAGTTGCTGAGATTTAACATCATGCTATTGTTTAAGTGTAATCATCAAGCTAGTAGCCTAGCTCGTGAGATAGCAAAGAGATATATTTCGATTAGGGCGCATTATGAAGCTAAGAATAGGGCTAGCACGGGTAGCTCGTCTGGTCTTGACCCACCAAATTAGAGGTGCCCAGGTCAGGCCACCCGACCCTCGGGTCTTCCTATACAAAGACACAGGTAGGTTTATGGCTAAACAACAGCGGTTGCATATCGCTTTTTAAGTGCGACTGAAATTCAGTCGCATATAGTCCTAGAGCGGATGGACAAGGTGAAATAAAACAAGGTGAGTCAAGACTATATTTCTACGTCTGCGACAATAGTCTTTAGACCATAGGTTTCACAACGTTTTTCGGCAAGAAATAATCAACATGTCGGTGGTCTGGGAGTTCATGAAGAAGCCAGTCACGAAAGGAAAACACCAAGTTGTTTGTACAATATGCAAAAGCAAGTTAAAGGTTGACTTGCAACAAAATTCATTGGTGACATGGTGAATCTTATGATACCATATAACTGTAATGTGAATTTTGTTGCAAGTCAACCTTAAAGCTACAAAGAAGGGTCCACCTCAATATTATTGAGGCATTTACAACGAGGGCATCCTGAGGAGCTTTAAGTTTATTTATTTTATTTTTAGTTTCTTTCACTAATACCAGAAGTTTTAGGGAAGTGATGGATTTTCGCTTACCACTGGGCTGGGTTTTCTATTTCTATATTTGTAAAGTATTTCTTAACTAATCTTTTGTTGATTATAATAGCAGTTGAAAATAAAATCTGTAATAAAAATACTAGCCAAATCATGCCATTAATCTATCACCCATTGAATAGCATTGATCCACCAATGTCTAGCCATAAATTGTAGATTTCATTTATAAACCAAGCCACAAAATATAATGACTGGTGTGATAATGGTTTCTTTTATCTTAGTTTATTAATGTAACAACATTAGGCTGTAATAGAACTATCTCTTAACCTTAAATGAATAAACAATCGCCCGCGTGCTGACCCGGTCCGACCCGACCTTGGCCCTCATTGCTGACCCTGAGTCTGGTCCAACCCTGCATTCCTTGGTCTTGTTCCAGCTCTAGCTAAGAAAGCCATTGATTCCATTTCTCTGATCAGACCAAAACTTCACAGGCTCATCATATTTAGTCATGTTTAGTTCAGCATGATATTAGTCTATTTACCTAGCCAGGGTCTGGCGCTTCGGGTGGATAGGCTATTTGCCCCCCTTTCCTTTCCCCCTTCTCTCTTTTCCCCTTCTCACTTCTTCTTTGGAGAAGGGGAAAAGAGAGAATGGGGATTGGAAAGGGGGGCAAATAAAGCCCTGATGGCTCATGATTTGTGTGCAACAATTCATAGCTTTTTTAGTTTTAATCTATGGTGGTTATTAGATATTATCACAGAATTGCTTTAGCTTACTGGATTATGTATCCAAGAAGGTTTTTATGTGAAAATAAATGTGATTTTGTCACCTTCTCCTGATTAGCTCCATTGTTAACAACGGTGCAGTCAAGCGTGAGGTACAATACAATGACGTTACGTCATTCTATTTAAGTCTGACAGGCTTTTTCCCTATTGGCCAATCTAGGTTTATATATCTATGATCTTTACAGACCCATAATATCAATTGATCAGTAAAAAAGTGTCCACAAAATCGTATTAATAATGAATCATTCACATCAATAACAATTAATTCTTTCGGTGTCCAACTCTAAAGCTTGTTGTTAGCAGCATTGCCATAGAAATAATAAATAACTGCCTCAGGCTAGTAGTAGTTCTTGTTTAACGCTGTCTTTCTACTTTTAAGTACATGAGTATAAAAACGGTTTACACTCACGATGGTGCAAAGGTTATGTTTAGCGAGCAAGACTTTACATGTTGCATTTGTTCTAAATGCAACACATAAAAGTTTTGCTCTGCCAAAAAATAGGTCAGCAGTGCAGAGGAAGATTTGAGGCCAGAAGACATTGTGGAAGATATTGAACAACGAGAAGATGTTTATTCCATTGAAAGCAACAATCAGAACGTAGCTGCCCGAGCAAACAATGAAAATATTTTGTATTAGAAACGTTAATTTATGTTTCTGCATGCAATATAAGTATGGTTCATTCATGTCCTTTGTTCATGAATATAGATATATACTAGCTGTGCCACCCGGGATTGCCCTGGTATTAAAAATCCATTTATAAACAATGACAAGTAATGAGAGTTGCCTACCCCTTAGTTTTAGCCTGGCACATTGCCAATGGACAATTTGAGTGAGCTTACTAATAAGAGCTACCAGCTTCCCATGACATGCCATCGTTTTGCGTAATAATAGAAAGCCGGTGGGTAATTGCTCCCATATTCTGACATATATTGCCTAGGAATCTTTCAAACTTGTGTGGCTGAATTAGTAAATCGTCAAGCTGGTCAACCGGAAAGTTTGAGGTCAAAACTTCTGCGGAACAGTCTTTTTTCCAAGATTTTGATAGCTATAACTGGAACTACACACATATCAACATCCTCGCATACACACAAACTTTGAGAAATATATAATTATCTAAACAAGCTGAGCATAAACCGGCTATAAATATACAGACCGGCTAATAAACTAGCCTTTGGACAGAAAACTTATTTGTATTTAACATATAACAACATTTGCCATTCTAACTTTCAAACTACATATCATGAAAGAAGTGTTTCGTGTAGTTGAAATGAATTAAGAGAGAAAATAAAAACAACTGTAAAGGTTTTCAAACTTTGTCAAACAACTGTAGCTTTTACACTTCGTATAATGAGGAAAAGGTTTTGTGCAGGACAACTAAATTAAAAATAAATAAAACAACCGTAAAGGTTTTTAAACAACTATAAGTTTAAAAGTTCATAACTTGAAAAAAAGTGTTTCATTGAAATAAATTAGAAGGAAAAATAAAAGTGTAAAGGTGTTTAAATGTAAATGTGAAATCATCAGCAAGTAATGGCTTAACATAATCTATTTCACTACTATTACAATAAAAAATGATTGGTTATACAATAATATGATTTCAGTTCGTTTCAGTGTTGGCATGCTAAAATATCGTAGGCTATAGTCGTAGGCTATAGTCGTACATAGAGTGCTATAGTCGTACATAAAGTCCTATAGTCGTACATAGAGTGCTATAGTCGTACATTGAGTGCTATAGTCATACATAGAGTGCTATAGTCGTATATAGAGTGCTATAGTCGTATATAGAGTGCTATAGTCGTACATAGAGTGCTATAGTCGTACATAGAGTGCTATAGTCGTACATAGAGTGCTATAGTCGTACAGAGAGTGCTATAGTCGTACATAGAGTGCTATAGTCGTACATAGAGTGCTATAGTCGTACATAGAGTGCTATAGTTGTACAGAGAGTGCTATAGTCGTACATAGAGTGCTATAGTCGTACATAGAGTGCTATAGTCGTACAGAGAGTGCTATAGTCGTACATAGAGTGCTATAGTCGTACATAGAGTGCTATAGTCGTACATAGAGTGCTATAGTCGTACATAGAGTGCTATAGAAACCAATAGTCATTATCTAATGCAATTACATCCTGGTAAAAATCTTCACCAATAAAAATAGTACCAAAACATTATCTTAGTAAATATAGGTACCGACAATGACTTTAGTGCATTTTGTGGTTATTATCTGCAAGTGTATATAACATTACAATGTACTATATGGAGAGTTCTTACCTTCGAGACAGACATGTCATATACGCTGAATCTAACTTAAATGACTTTAGTTTACTAAACACATACTTGGAGGAAGTTTTATTATGTATTATAGTAAACTTAAACTTTTGAGACAAATTTTATCATTAATTTTATTTGTTTGCGAATCATTTTTATTATAACAAATACTGGATATACCGGAAAACGGATATGAATAATTTGCCATGGTGATTTCAGCGATTTACATCTCCTAATAGCGTATATAATTAGTACACAAATTGCCAAATTTTAAGATCGTAGATAAATTATTGTCGATATCAATTGTCGATTGGGGCTGAACAAATTAGCCCTAACAAAATAAAAAAGAAAAAGCATCCTGTTCCATATACTTGAGTTCGAAAATATTTTTAGCAGGGGCATCGTAAAGCATGGGCACAATACTAAAATAATAGCTATAGCGGAACTATCAAAACGAAGAATAGACGACCATACGACCAATTTTGAGAAATATAGATAAATATTTGTAGCATTTGATTATTATTATATAACTTATAAATTTGCAGATTTATATGATATTATTTAATAGCATCCTTGCAGTTATCTTACCACGTCTTACAATAGATCGACGCTTATAACTCCTCTTCTATTGCACATAAAAGGCTAAATGTGGCTGCCAACTGTAGCAAACATATCAATGAGTGCTATGAGCTTTTATGCAACGTTGTTAAATGCAGATATGAAATAAAAATATGTTTTCAAATTTAGAATGAAATAAAAAATTGAAAACTAACAAATTGCAAAGCAGGACACAGGCTATAATATCATCGCAGATTAATTGCAAGCAAGAGATAACAACTGGTAGAAAGATCTCTCGGCTTCCCAATGCATATTTTATTTAGAAATCTTTGACAAGTTAGAAGTAAGTTAGCAGATTTATTGCATTGAAAAGGTTTAACATTGCTCCACCAGAAAAAGAGGGCAAAGTATAGGTGACATTCGCTTCGCCCGAATAATGGCTAAATATATTTTCCAAAATTCTGACGAACCATTTGAAAAATACAACGCCAGCCTCTATTTGAATGTCAACTTCAATTGACCGCCACTATAGAGGAAGATTTGAAAAATACAGTGTCATGGCGTTCTATTAGAGGCTTTACAGTAAGTGAATGTAACTTGATTGACACAATGATAGAAAGTGATTTAGTTTGCAAAACAGGTAATATATTCTAGAAATAATTGTAAGCAATCATGTTTCTCTGATTGATATTTAATTTGCCTACCATTTTCTGGCAGAAGGAGGTTGAATCCAAAAGGAGGCTGCAGAGCTGTTATAGTCAGCGTGTGAGTGTTAGTACTGCTGGAGTCATTACAGAAAATGGTGAGATTGGTGGAACTTGCTGTAATGAAGCATATGAAACATGGTACCTTCATATTTGTACTGTAATATAAGTTGGTCAAGTGTATGATTCCAAAAGTGAAATGTTTTTAGATTAGCTAATCTGCAATAAGTTAGGTTTAGAAAATGGCAGAGAATGGTTAACATAGCAGTTCATGTGTTGATGATGAGTGAACACAAGTGAACAGTTCATGTACTCAGGCCCGTATCCCCTGGAGCGGCTGGTCGGCTGAGCCGCCCCAACTTTTTAGGAATTTTCTGCGGCTAAGTACAGTCAACTCGGATAACTCGCCTTGGGATAAAATGTAACACTTCATCTCAAACACAAGGTTAACTCGAACGGATTTGTTTGGTTTGTTCCCACGCAATGATAAATCGCTTCAGATAACTCGACCTCAAGATCATTTACTCGAACAGTTATTTGCCCATCGGCTATGGAGACGGTTTTTATTGCTGTAGAATATCACTTTATTCCAAACCTTAGAGACAAACATCAACTGTTAGTAGTTCTTAGGCGTCATTATTATTATCATCAGCGGCAAAACATTCTTGTTAACGACTGTTATAAAAGTTTGGAAAAGGTCAAGTTTGACCAAGCATCCGCTTGGCCATGTCCCATCGAAAGCGTGGAAACCTCCGAATGAACTTAAAATAAAATCGGCAAGATTGATTGTTAAAACGCTTAAAAAAAGATGTCTTTTTCTGAGCGTTTTAACTGTAGTCAAGTTTTGCTTATTTTAATCTAAAAATGTCCCGGCAGTCACATCACCTAAAACAAAAGAAATCTCAAAAAATGGAAAAACGTTCATACTTTCCAATAAAAACTTTTAAAACTTCACATGAGAGGCCCGGCTGAGGCCCTACATGAGAGAAACCTGTTGGGGGCTTACACCGCCCCTTCCACCCCCCCCCCCCAGGTGTTCATAACTAGTCGCCTAACATTAGCCGCCCCAACTTGCAATCAATCAATACAGGCCTGCATGTGCTAGAAATCAGTGAACCCTAGATTTTATTTGTTTGACTTCTAGTACAAAAATTACTACTGATAATCATTTCATACCATTATATATACACATATTATAATTATTATATATAAGTATTAAATATATAATATATATATTGTAATTCATAAATAAATAACTTGACAATATTTTTAATTTAAAAGCATTCATGTGCTTTCTGTTGCTACTAGGCGACCATTGGTAAAAAACATCAAAATCTTATAGACTAGTTCTCAAATATTTGAATTATGCATTAATCGGACACAAAAATAAACAAACACCTTCATTTAAAAGCTGGAATAATAAATGTTGTATATGTTAAATAGCGACAAACTTTTTGTACAAAAACCTTTTTATTCCCCATGCAATTCTGGGCATCCAGTTTGTTATTTTATATAATCAGAAACTGTTACAACTGTTAGATTGTTTTTCCAACGTTAAAAGGCATCGAGGCTTTAGTTTTCATAGAGCTGTTATCTTTATGGATAGATTTATGGAAGATTTGGTTGCTTCAGAAAAGACTTAGATCAAATTTAACTTGAGGCACATAATAAAAAGTAGTAACAAAATAATATGTTAACGTTAGTAACTATAATTACCTACAAAAACTAGTAATAGTAGTAGTAATAGTAGTAGTAATAGTAGTAGTAATAGTAGTAGCAGTGGTAGTCATAGTGGTAGTAGTAGTGGTGGTAGTAGTAGCAGTAGAAGTAGTAGTAGCAGTAGTGGTAGAAGTAGTAGTAGCAGTAGTAGTAGCAGTAGTAGTAATAGTAGTACGTAGCAGTACGGATTCCATCATAATTACTGAAGCATTTTTCACATACATTGAAGCAACCAGACGGAGTTGAACAAGAAACTACTAGTAGCCTGATACAGCTATTAACTATTTCTATAGTGTTCCTTTCAGAGTTTTTAAAGACAAATTGTAAATCTTTGAAGTTCTAAAAGAAACTTCGAGATGAACAGCAACAGCAAAGAACTTAATTATTAGTGATATAACCAAGTCATTATTAGTACCAACAAGTGAAAACTTTTTTATTTTCTATTAATCACTTGCTATTATTACAGGTACGTAAAGATCAGAGAAGGTTGTAGTAAGGGTAAGATAGAGGAGGCAATTAATTAAAAAATGGGGCTCTATTTTTTCAGTCTTCTTCTATAGTGGTGGTCAAAAGAAATGGTGTTCAAATAAAGGTGACATTCAAAACGAGCTTTTACAGTAATTAAATCCGTTATATGCTAGCATTTCAGTTTTTTCTTTTACTATTACACTATTATTTGTATGGTGTTCAGTGAGTAATATGAAAGCTCGTATGAAACAGCAGTACGCACATTCTTAAGTGACTAGATCAATTATAACTATTTTCTCTCTTCGTCTTTCTCAACACTTGCAGACTTGCTGGATGCTCAATACCAAATGTCTCATCACTATTACCTGTCACATTAATAGGGGCAGCATAGAGACAGCTATTTTCACAGTTCGAAATGTCAAATAAATGGGCAACTTCATTTTCCATGAGTATAGCACAAGTTAAGCGATTTTGGGAGAAGAGGGTGAAGTTTAGAGTTATCATCTCATTAAAAATTGCAAGCTCCGGAGATACCTACAATATATACAGTCAATCATTGAACAGGAATTGCAGAGTTGGTATTTAACCTTTGACAAAATCAGCTTGTTAATCCAGTACGAGTTCAATACTGCTGTATATCTACAAATATCGTAAAATGGACTGTTTGTATTTTTGTTGTTTGTATCAAGTGAATAGCAACTGGTTAAAACACGTTTACTGCGAAAAAAAACTATTGGTCATTAAAATATTGTTTTGCCATTGTTTTTGGCATTGCATTGGTTCAGTATATCAGAGTTGTATTACCACTTTTGGTAAAGTCCAAATTATTTCATTTTTAAAAAATTATTCTTACTGCGATTGTTTGATACAAGTTAGGTATGTATTAATTATTAATATTGCACTTTGTTTTGCTTTTTCTTTTCCATTTCTATTTAAACACATTCAATGTCCTGTTTGACTTTCATTTGCATCGACGATCAATCAATCCAAAAGTCAATCGCTAAAAACTGTCGCTATTCACCTCTTAACACCTAGCTTTTCACACGGACGTTGCGTTGCCTCAATTTATACGCACATTTCTATGTACTCATTGTTATTATTGTTATCATAAATTCAACATATTTATAGGATTTTTATTTTGTTTCATTAGTTTGTATTAATTTTTCATTGTAATCCATATAGTAAAACAGACTTTATCTAGCCATTACTTGCTAATTATTTCACATTTAAACACCTTTACTGTGTTTTAGTTTTTCTCTAAATCAATTTGAACTGCACAAAACACTTCTCGTGATATGAAGTTTTAAAAGATTTGTATTTTTATTTTCAGAAATTAAACTTCGACAACCGACTTTTTTAGGTATTACTAATTTTATAAAATTTTAGTGGTTGATATACTTCCTGGAAAAACCACCACCCTATAAAATGGGCAATGAGTCATCTGTCAACCTCATAGGAGGTGCAGAAATGACAAAAGTAGGTGTCAGCGAGATCAAACATGCCAAATATAAAAAATCCAATATTTAAAGAAAAAACTACAAATGACGAGCACTTTAATATATATACATTTAGACCAGCTCAAGTTACTAGCTTAAGTTACTCAAATTAATTGGGTAAAGAAACATAGCCAATGTCAACTACACTACCTGCCACTGTTTATAAGCTGGTTTAAATCTTCAACAAATGTCTCGCATTAGAAGTAAGAAATGTTTTTTCAACAATATGTTTCAGCTATGCCTCTAGCTTTCAACTATATGAATTATGCATTGGCCGGCACACAGAAATAAACAAACACCTTCATTTAAAAGTTAGAATAGTAAATGTTGTATATGTAAATAAAAACAAACTGTTTGTACAAAAACCTTTTTATTACCCATGCAATTCTGGGCATCCAATTGGGTATCTATATATATATATATATAT